>NC_092147.1:6665824-6960824 GCF_045791955.1 Oncorhynchus clarkii lewisi
GGAGAGGGAAAGACAGAGTGCTCGGAGGTTAAGTGGCAGAGACGTGGGAACCCTACAACACAATGCAGTAGTTGTCTTTCTCTTTGTGTTCCGTCCTTTAGCTCGGACACGTCCGTCCACACATATGTTGTTTTGAACATACAACCTTGAGAGAGTTGTTTTTCTCAGATTGTGTTTTTATTTAGACAGGGAGTCAATGCTGAGACCAAGGTGTCTTTATTTAGACAGGGAGTCAATGCTGAGACCAAGGTGTCTTTATTTAGACAGGGAGTCAATGCTGAGACCAAGGTGTCTTTATTTAGACAGGGAGTCAATGCTGAGACCAAGGTGTCTTTATTTAGACAGGGAGTCAATGCTGAGACCAAGGTGTCTTTATTTAGACAGGCAGTCAATGCTGAGACCAAGGTGTCTTTATTTAGACAGGGAGTCAATGCTGAGACCAAGGTGTCTTTATTTAGACAGGGAGTCAATGCTGAGACCAAGGTGTCTTTATTTAGACAGGGAGTCAATGCTGAGACCAAGGTGTCTTTATTTAGACAGGCAGTCAATGCTGATACCTAAAAATACACAATAAAATGCACATTCAAATATGTTATACACAACAATACACAAAAAGCTAAACACAATCATAAAAAACAGACACATTCTTCTGTAAAAAGGTCCCCAAACAACCGTCTGAAATGACCTAGAGGCACCAAGTCATCCCATTTTAAAGTGCATTGTAGATCATTCGGTGCAAGGAAATTAAAAGCGGATTTATCTAACTCTCTTGACGCCAAAGGAGTCTCCCTCCTTGTGTGGTAGGAAGGGCGTCTCGTGTGGTAGGGGGTTGTAGTTTAAAAGCCCAGAATAAATCTCTCCTTCATGTGTTAAGAGTTGCTTCACATTAGTAGCTTTTTGCTTGACACCAGCTATCAAATTGGGCTCATATTTTTGGTAACGCCATGAAAATGTCTCAAGCCTTTTAGTCAGTTGGCCATTTAAAATACTTATTTGAATCCTAAGAGCAACCAATAGATCTTATCTATCCTCCCATGCTATGGTCGTTGTATAGCTAACAAGACTTATTCTGTATTCCAGTATTCGGTCGATTGAACCAGGTTGACTTGGATGTGAAGCAAATACTATTTTCTGAAATACCAGGTGGGCGGGATTTTCACTTTTGTGCAATCTGGAAAAAACGGTCAAATCCCTCTAGGGTCCTACTTCCTCCTCTCTGCCACAACATATGAATTCAGACACAGGCCACATTACGGAAGAATAAAAAAATGCCTTCACTGATGCATTTAAAAAGCATGTTATATCATCTTTCTTTGAGAAAGAACTTCTAAGCCTATTCACAAGGATATTGGGCTGGATGCTGATAGGGGAAAGTTGCTGAATAATCAAATAAATGGTTGTCAAAGCTTTTCATTTAGGCTATTTACAGAAAAAAGAAGTCCTGAATGCTTTTTAAATGTATTTTTTATTTAACCTTTATTTAACTAGGCAAGTCAGTTAAAGAACAAATTCTCATTTACAATGACGGCCTACCCAGGCCAAACCCTCCCCTAACCCGGACGACACTGGGCCAATTATGCGCTACCCTATGGGACTTCCCGATCACGGCCGGTTGTGATACAGTTCGGGATTGAACCCAGGTCTGTAGTGACGCCTCTAGCACAGAGATGCAGTGGGTTAGGCTGCAATAGACGACAATAAAAACCACAGGGGCCGACCAATTGGATCCTGGTCTGCTTAAGTGTCCAGAGCCCATCATTGTTGGCTCAATAACCCAGATTTCTTATTTAACATTGTTATCAGGAAATATGAAATATTCCAAAAGTATGGAAATCATCTCTTGTGCTGCCACTCCATAAAGACGGGGAAAGTAGTGATCTCAATAAATATCACCCCATTCCAAGGCTTCCTTGTCTATGATTCTAGAATCCTTGGTAAATGTACAACTTTGCATGGTTTAGTCCTGGACAACAACCACTACAGCCAGGGTTTAGTCCTGGACAACAACCACTACAGTCAGGGTTTAGTCCTGGACAACAACCACTACAGTCAGGGTTTAGTCCTGGACATAGTACTATTACAACAACCACTACAGTCAGGGTTTAGTCCTGGACAACAACCACTACAGCCAGGGTTTAGTCCTGAACTAACAACCACTACAGTCAGGGTTTAGTCCTGGACAACAACCACTACAGCCAGGGTTTAGTCCTGGACATAGTACTATTACAACAACCACTACAGTCAGGGTTTAGTCCTGGACAACAACCACTACAGCCAGGGTTTAGTCCTGAACTAACAACCACTACAGTCAGGGTTTAGTCCTGGACATAGTACTATTACAACAACCACTACAGTCAGGGTTTAGTCCTGAACTAACAACCACCACAGGCAGGGTTTAGTCCTGGACAACAACCACTACAGGTCTGACCACGCTACAGACTAGCATTTGATTTACTGTAGCTTTTAGCCCGGGAGAGGGAAAGACAGAGTGCTCGGAGGTTAAGTGGCAGAGACGTGGGAACCCTACAACACAATGCAGTAGTTGTCTTTCTCTTTGTGTTCCGTCCTTTAGCTCGGACACGTCCGTCCACACATGTGTTGTTTTGAACATACAACCTTGAGAGAGTTGTTTTTCTCAGATTGTGTCTTTATTTAGACAGGGAGTCAATGCTGAGACCAAGGTGTCTTTATTTAGACAGGGAGTCAATGCTGAGACCAAGGTGTCTTTATTTAGACAGGGAGTCAATGCTGAGACCAAGGTGTCTTTATTTAGACAGGGAGTCAATGCTGAGACCAAGGTGTCTTTATTTAGACAGGGAGTCAATGCTGAGACCAAGGTGTCTTTATTTAGACAGGGAGTCAATGCTGAGACCAAGGTGTCTTTATTTAGACAGGGAGTCAATGCTGAGACCAAGGTGTCTTTATTTAGACAGGGAGTCAATGCTGAGACCAAGGTGTCTTTATTTAGACAGGGAGTCAATGCTGAGACCAAGGTGTCTTTATTTAGACAGGGAGTCAATGCTGAGACCAAGGTGTCTTTATTTAGACAGGGAGTCAATGCTGAGACCAAGGTGTCTTTATTTAGACAGGGAGTCAATGCTGAGACCAAGGTGTCTTTATTTAGACAGAGAGTCAATGCTGAGACCAAGGTGTCTTTATTTAGACAGGGAGTCAATGCTGAGACCAAGGTGTCTTTATTTAGACAGGGAGTCAATGCTGAGACCAAGGTGTCTTTATTTAGACAGGGAGTCAATGCTGAGACCAAGGTGTCTTTATTTAGACAGAGAGTCAATGCTGAAACCAAGGTGTCTTTATTTAGACAGGGAGTCAATGCTGAGACCAAGGTGTCTTTATTTAGACAGGGAGTCAATGCTGAGACCAAGGTGTCTTTATTTAGACAGGGAGTCAATGCTGAGACCAAGGTGTCTTTATTTAGACAGGGAGTCAATGCTGAGACCAAGGTGTCTTTATTTAGACAGGGAGTCAATGCTGAGACCAAGGTGTCTTTATTTAGACAGGGAGTCAATGCTGAGACCAAGGTGTCTTTATTTAGACAGGGAGTCAATGCTGAGACCAAGGTGTCTTTATTTAGACAGAGAGTCAATGCTGAAACCAAGGTGTCTTTATTTAGACAGGGAGTCAATGCTGAGACCAAGGTGTCTTTATTTAGACAGGGAGTCAATGCTGAGACCAAGGTGTCTTTATTTAGACAGGGAGTCAATGCTGAGACCAAGGTGTCTTTATTTAGACAGGGAGTCAATGCTGAGACCAAGGTGTCTTTATTTAGACAGGGAGTCAATGCTGAGACCAAGGTGTCTTTATTTAGACAGGGAGTCAATGCTGAGACCAAGGTGTTTTTATTTAGACAGGGAGTCAATGCTGAGACCAAGGTGTCTTTATTTAGACAGGGAGTCAATGCTGAGACCAAGGTGTCTTTATTTAGACAGGGAGTCAATGCTGAGACCAAGGTGTCTTTATTTAGACAGGGAGTCAATGCTGAGACCAAGGTGTTTTTATTTAGACAGGGAGTCAATGCTGAGACCAAGGTGTCTTAATTTAGACAGAGAGTCAATGCTGAAACCAAGGTGTCTTTATTTAGACAGGCAGTCAATGCTGATACCTAAAAATACACAATAAAATGCACATTCAAATATGTTATACACAACAATACACAAAAAGCTAAACACAATCATAAAAAACAGACACATTCTTCTGTAAAAAGGTCCCCAAACAACCGTCTGAAATGACCTAGAGGCACCAAGTCATCCCATTTTAAAGTGCATTGTAGATCATTCGGTGCAAGGAAATTAAAAGCGGATTTATCTAACTCTCTAGACACCAAAGGAGTCTCCCAAAAGAGATGCAGTGGGTTAGGCTGCAATAGACGACAATAAAAACCACAGGGGCCGACCAATTGGATCCTGGTCTGCTTAAGTGTCCAGAGCCCATCATTGTTGGCTCAATAACCCAGATTTCTTATTTAACATTGTTATCAGGAAATATGAAATATTCCAAAAGTATGGAAATCATCTCTTGTGCTGCCACTCCATAAAGACGGGGAAAGTAGTGATCTCAATAAATATCACCCCATTCCAAGGCTTCCAGGCAGGGTTTAGTCCCGGACAACAACCACTACAGGCAGGGTTTAGTCCCGGACAACAACCACTACAGTCAGGGTTTAGTCCCGGACAACAACCACTACAGGCAGGGTTTAGTCCCGTACAGTCAGGGTTTAGTCCCGGACAACAACCACTACAGTCAGGGTTTAGTCCTGGACAACAACCACTACAGTCAGGGTTTAGTCCTGGACAACAACCACTACAGTCAGGGTTTAGTCCTGGACATAGTACTATTACAACAACCACTACAGTCAGGGTTTAGTCCTGAAAACCTGAGGAAAATCCAACCAGGAAGTGCCTAAGAGAAACAAATCTCCCTGTTCCATTGCATGCCTTCCCTCCATTTAAAGGGATATCAACCAGATTTCTTTCCCTGTGGCTTCCACATGGTGTGAACAGTCTTTAGACATAGTTTCAGGCTTTTATTCTGAAAAATGAACGAGAACGATCACTCGCGTCAGTGGATGGCTGGTTGCCAGCAGAGTTTTGCATGCGCAACAGCTTGGAGCATACATTTTCTCTCTCTCTCCTATTGAAAAAGCTACGGTCCGGTTGAAATATTGATTATTTATTGTAAAAACAACCTGAGGATTGATTATAAAAAAACGTTTGACATGTTTCTACGAATTTTACGGATACTATTTGGAATTTGTGTCTGCCCTTCATGACCTGCACGAGCCTGTGGATTTCTGAACAAAACGCGTCAACCAAATGGAGGTGTTTGGATATAAAATAATCTTTATCGAACAAAAGGAAAAATGTATTGTGTAACTGGGAGTCTTGTGAGTGCAAACATCCGAAGATCAAAGGTAAGCGATTAATTTTATTGCTTTTCGTGACCAATCTACTTTGCTGCTAGCTGTTTGTAATGTTTTGTCTGCTGAGAGAGATGTCCTAACAAACGCTTGGATAGCTTTTGCTGTAAAGCTTTTTTGAAGTCTGACACGCCAGGTGGATTAACAACAAGCTCAATTGTGCTTTGCTGTATTGCACTTGTGATTTCATGAAAATTAAATATTTTTAGTAATTTAATTTGACGCTCTGCAATTCAGCGAATGTTGACGAAAATGATCCCGCTAACTTGGGTGCACCAAGAATTCTTTTTTTTATTTTATTTTTTTTTATTTTTTTTTACATAGAGATCTTGTCTCTCTCTGGTTCACCAGGAAGCAGATTGTCCAGTCAAACCATCTACCTGTTCTTGATTATGGAGATACTATTTATCAAAGTGCAGCTGCCTCTATTCTTAAACCCTTAGATGTTGTTTTTCATAGAGCCCTTTGTTTAATCACAGAAGACAGTTGTATTTCTCATCACTGTAATTCTTTACCAAAAAGGTTGTCTGGGCCTCTTTAAAGTCACATAGATCACATAATTACACCCTTTTTTGTTTACAAAGCCCTGCTCCACAAAGTTGACTTACCTAACATCACTGTTAAGATTTTAAATGACAAGTCCCTCTCCCTACTACACCTTCCCCACCACACAAGGCTCCATTTGACCTCAGGGCTCTTACCTCTATCACTCTTTCATGTCACAGCAGTTATCCCTCCCTCCCTCTGGTTCTGCTCTGGGGCTTCTTCCATTCCTTTGGGCCACTTTTCTTCATCCTCTCCTTCTCTCTCTCTCTCCATTTTCCTGTCCGCTTTCTGATAGCCTATGAAATGTAATAGGACAGAGGGAAACGGATAAAGAAATGGTTTCACCAGGAGTCATCCTCATCGTCATAAGGCTGAGAGCAGGGAACAGGCTGAGGGCAGGGAACAGGCTGAGGGCAGGGAACAGGCTGAGGGCAGGGAACAGGCTGAGGGCAGGGAACAGGCTGAGGGCAGGGAACATTCCATTAAAAACTACATTTGTCGAGAGAGTCGTGCCCAGGTTGTTGAATCCCAATCATTACATTAGTATTTCGATTATCTTTGAAAATGGTTACAACAAAGATATAAAATATTAGGGGGGAGAAAAATCCTGGGAAATAATACCAGCGTGGATGAGAGCAGCTATTTTCTAATGCAGGGGCAAGATGGTGTCCAAAAGCTTCAATGCATTCAGTAGTTAAAAAAGGTGAGAGAAGCAGCGAAGTCAGAATAATGGACTGTGTTCGGGCCGACCAGCAGCAGCATACTGCAGGGAGATAACTTGTGTGGAGAGGGAGGGGGTCAGCTAGAGGGGAATCCACCGCTGTTATAAGTGTACTCATGAAATTGCTAACAGCTGTGCTCCTATTCAGCTAGTTAGAACCCCCCCCCCGGCCTTTTTTTTTTATCATACAGCAGCACAGATAGAGGGTTTAAGCAAATATTACACAAAGAACAGTAAAACACAGCAGACCTTCTACTCCTCGCACCTCGCTTCGGGAAACATGGGCAAGAGAATCCTACTGTGTGTGTGTGTGTCAGTGAACTCACTGCTTGTGCTCTTTGTCGGTCTCAATATAACCCCTCTTAATATTTTATTCTCTATTCTCTGCACCCTCCCAACACCCTCCATCCCTCCCTCCTCTCCAGCACCGCCTGCCTCCGCCGACCCTCCCCAAAAAACCTTGGGGAGGCAATGACAGTGCTCCTTTGTTCGCCCTCCTCTCCTCTCGCCCCCGTCGCTCTTTCACTCCCTCTGCGCCCACGTCGGTTGTGAGGGGAGGCATGCCTGGACAGGCGCAGGGAGGGAGTGAGAGCCAAGAGAAGGGTGAGAAGGGGAGGGTCTCTCTCTCTCATTCCTCCACCTTTCTGTCAACTCGGCAATACCAGAGTGTGCTTGGGAGAGGGGGTCAGCAGTAAGGTTTGACCTCCGAACTAACCACTACAGGAGGCCAGCCACACCCCAAAGCTGGGGCCTATATAAGGACTTTATATCAGAACATAAACAAAAAGTCCAAACTAAACACCGGGGAGAAACAAAACAGTTTGACTTAAGAGGCTCTGTGGCTTCACAAGAACAACGAGAAAAGGTTTTATTTCTGCGTTCGTTTGGAAATAAAACAACATTCCAGACTACAGTAATAACGTGCCGTGGTATTGCTCAGGCCTTGGGTTATGTGGTTGTTGTTTTTTTGGGGGGTGGGGGGGGTGGAGGGGTACACCTCCTTTAAAAACAAAGAAACATGCAGTCTGTTCATTATGGTCAGGGAGACAGTTTTCTGAGCTGCTCCTTTAGCAAACCCATTCCCAAAGTGGGCATAGAAACAGAATGACTAGAATGGACATTCTGTAATTATATTTCTATGCTATATGTTGCCTGCAGTACTGTAGGTGCCTGGTGGTAATCAGGGAGCGTCCCTGCTAAGAACAGCTCATTTTCCCCAACCCATACTTTAAAAGACGCCTAGCCTCCCAGGCAATCGGATCATTAACCTCAGCTAATCTACAAACATTACGTTTAGAAAAAACGTCTTCCCAGGCTTAAGCTCTGTGCACAGCCAAAGCGCCTTGCTTATTCATTTGGAGGGTGCAAGACTGACTGTGTGAGTGAGATGGAGTGTACACATGAGCGCGTGTGTGTGTGTGTGTGTGTGTGTGTGTGTGTGAGTGAGCGAGACTGTGCATTTTTATCTACATGCGTGATGTCTACAAAAAAATATATTAAAACATTTTGAAAACTGAGCAGCCTTGATGGTGTCTGTTGTTTCTCCTGCCAAGCTTAGCCCCTGCTGGGATCTCAATCAATAGGACCGATGAAGACACCCGTCGTGCCATGAGGGAAAACGCTAGTCTGTGTTTGAGACGGGCTGTCAATCCCCAAGGGTAGAGGGGGGCAGATATGGAAAGAGTTCCCTAAATGTGCAAAGATAATCTGAACGTCACCCCACTGATTCTATGATTCGCATAAGAGCTTTTATATATATATATATATATATATATATATATATATATATAAAAATGCACTGGCTCTAAAATCAGGGATTCAGTATCTGAGATGGTTTCTTATTCATTTGGGGACGAAACTGATTCTGGATGTGATTAATACAAATGAGAAAATGCTAATTCACCCCGAGTGCAATAAACATGGTTCTAACCTATCGTACAATTCTGAAAGTCTATCCCTCATCTTCCTTCAATGTAACAAACATGAACCCCACCAATAAAAATGAACACATTGATGTGGTTTTATGGATTTTTCCTTCTCTCTTTTAAAATGTGAATCCAGCGAAATTCCTTAATAACTAAATATACAGTATTTCAATGCTTGTACGACCTGCTAGATGAAGGCAATGTGGTGGAAGCTACCCCATTGCACTGCTGATGTCTATAGACTCTTCACAGTTAGGGTAGGGAAGGGCTTGGCAGCAAATTGAGACTGCTCGGTTATGTCTTGTCTTGCTCTTTATAGGCCCACACCACATCTCTGACAGAGATGAGTGATCAAGACTCCAGCCAAAGTGTACACAGGTGATTGGGAGGCGTCCCACGTGAACATCTGCGAATCAAACTGTCAATCTCAGAACAGAGAGGTTTTGTGTGAAGGGGGGAGTAGCTTCGGGTTCTCCTGACTTAACTGCCACGTTGGTCCGAGAACCAAGAAGTGCCCGGAAGAGATTCTGAGACTGTCATATTTACTAATCTCTGTGGTTAGAAGGACTGCCTTTGGGGAGTTTAACCAAACATTATAATGTGAGATGTCAGCTTGAAAATATGACTTGTGTTTCCCTTCAAATTATTTTGAAACTCAAAAAAACCTTGACAACTTCAGTAATATATAGACACAATATGTAATTTATAACATTATATATGTTTCTTGCATTTGGTTAAGCAGTATCATTCAGTCCAGAGGGTAGACTACAAAGTGTTTTAAAAAAAAAACTGCTCTCAAAGTTGCCATCTCAATTTCATTTCCAGTGTTTTTCTTTTCTTATACTTTTCTTCTACAACTGATGTCACTAACCACAGGAAGATGTGTCATTTCAACCAAAGAATGTGTGTCATTTCCTGGTATTCCAACTTCCAGATGAAATCGACGCAACAGCTCAGATACCAATTCTACAACAATAACCTTTTAAAAAACCTTATCCACCTAATTGTGCATGTTTTTAAAACGCTTTATAATATCATCGGTGACATGTATCAATGTACACAATGTTCTTATAGTTGGTGATATCTTGTAATAGAATGTCACTTTCTTTTAAACTCGATGCTTCTCTATTCGCAGCAGCATCCTCCTCCTTCCTAACCATCATATTTACCAAAGAGATCGTCAATAAACGTTAAAGAGGTGAGAATAAACTACCCAACATAGACCCTTGAGTGTTTCCAGCAACATATCTCAAAAGGTTAATAGACGTGTCAATTCCCTAGCCGAGATACCCTGACTGCACCCCCACCCCCCTACTCAACGCTCCTAATCAGCCTCCACAACCCTTCAGAGACCCCCCACCCCACCCCGCAGCCAACTCCAGACAGAGGGGCATTTATGAGGGGGACACTAACCAAATGAACGTCCTCCTGGGAGCTATAGTTTAATTGTCCGTCCTCTCCTCTCTAAATTGAACAAGCTGCCGTACTCACACAAGAGGCAATGCGGATCTCTCTACCGTAAAAGACAGGCACGTTTCCATTATACTGCGTCGCCAAGTACTATACAGCTGTGTAGAATGGACCCCAAAGGAGGTATCATCCCATCATACCGTCTGCAATTAAAAGGGAGGGAGACCCTGTAAGGTGAGATGCCCAGATGAACGTTTCTCATCACGAGTCTGTCGGAAGTCCCACCGAGGATCCCCACTTCATTATGCTTAATGGCTCCTCTTATTGGCTGATGAAATAACTCTTCTGTGACCACAGTATCCCGTTCAAAATGGTAAGGGTTTGACAGAGGGCGGGGTGAAGTGAAAATGTGTTGGATTTCAGGTGATAAAACAATGTCTCAAAGAGGTGTACTATAGGTGTACTATAGAACGTCTTCCCCCATGGGTGTGATGTTCAGTCGTGGCCAAAAGTTTTGAGAATGACACAAATATTAATTTCCACAAAGTTTGCTGCTCCAGTGTCTTTAGATATTTTTGTCAGATGTTACTATGGAATACTGAAGTATAATTACAAGCATTTCATAAGTGTCAAAGTATTTTATTGACAATTACATGAAGTTGATGCAAAGAGTCAATATTTCAAGACCTCAAATCTTCGCCTCACTGTGTGTGCAGATGCAGTCACACCTGCCTGCTGCCATTCCTGAGCAAGCTCTGTACTGGTGGTGCCCCGATCCCGCAGCTGAATCAACTTTAGTAGACGGTCCTGGTGCTTGCTGGACTTTCTTGGGCGCCCTGAAGCCTTCTTCACAACAATTGAACCACTCTCCTTGAAGTTCTTGATGATCAGAAGAAATTGTTGATTTAGGTGCAATTTTACTGGCAGCAATATCCTTGCCTGTAAAGCCCTTTTTGTGCAAAATAATGATGACGGCACGTGTTCTTGTAACCGTGGTTGACAGAGGAAGAACAATGATTCCAAGCACCACCCTCCTTTCGAAGTTTCCAGTCTGTTATTCAAACTCAATAAGCACGACAGAGTGAT
Organism: Oncorhynchus clarkii lewisi; assembly: GCF_045791955.1. Classification (NCBI taxonomy): domain Eukaryota; kingdom Metazoa; phylum Chordata; class Actinopteri; order Salmoniformes; family Salmonidae; genus Oncorhynchus; species Oncorhynchus clarkii. The sequence continues at coordinate 6,676,947 of NC_092147.1, forward strand.
CTCCAGCCTTGTCCTCTTCAACACTCACACCTGTGTTAACGAGAGAATCACTGACATGATGTCAGCTGGTCCTTTTGTGGCAGGGCTGAAATGCAGTGGAAATGTTTTTTGTGTGATTCAGTTCATTTGCATGGCAAAGAGGGACTTTGCAAATAATCTGATCACTCTTCATAACATTCTGGAGTATATGCAAATTGCCATCATACAAACTGAGGCAGCAGACTTTGTGAAAATTAATATTTGTGTCATTCTTAAAACTTTTGGCCACGACTGTAGAATGTATTTCACATTTTTGGGATGGACAACAGCAAGTGTGGAGCTCACCTCTCTTCCGGACTCTTCTCTTGTCCTCACCATTCCACGCTTCTCCCACATTCCTTCTTTCCTTTCTTCTGTGTGTGGTAGCGTTTTCTTTCAAAAACCCTGCTGTGTTTCTTAGAACAAGGCAGGGAGAAGTTGAACATGGTTCCAGTTTAGGTATCACCCAGCACTACATTAATGGCACAAGTGACGAAATCATGTCTCTTTTTGCTGCAGGAGATTAAGTCAGCTGTCAGCTTCCATCTTTCAAGGTTGAATTTGAACAACAGTCAACTACAGTAATGGTTTCATCTTTATCACTTAAAAGGCAATACATGCTCCATTTGAAGAAAATAAGCTTTAGCTGACAGGCCGGCGACGTCTGTAGAATTTACAGTCGTTTGAAAAGAGAGAGGAAGTCGAGTGGCCATGTTCATCATTTACCTGGAAAGCGTTCAGCTAAAAAAATCACTAACCGGCTTTGTCGCTTACCCATCATTTAAATCATGTTCCTCAGTGCCTGTTCAGCTTTGATAGAACAACCCGACAGGACAAATACCGGTCTCATAGGAAATTGTGCAAATAATTTTCTTTCATCTCGGATCCTAGCGGCATTGTTCCATTCCCCCCCACTCCCCCCGCAGGGTGCTAATCTGAGACAAACACTCGAAGACTCTGACACCTTGTCAAATCCCAAACTATCTAACCACAGACAGGAGAAGGGAGAGGGGAAATCTAACCAGAGCCGGGAGAAGGGGAAAATCTAACCAGAGCCGGGAGAGGGGGAAAATCTAACCAGAGCCGGGAGAGGGGGGAAATCTAACCAGAGCCGGGAGAGGGGGGAAATCTAACCAGAGCCGGGAGAAGGGGGGAAATCTAACCAGAGCCGGGAGAGGGGGGAAATCTAACCAGAGCCGGGAGAGGGGGGAAATCTAACCAGAGAGACGGGAGAAATAACTAACCAGAGACGGGAGAAGGGATAACTAACCAGAGACGGGAGAGGGATAACTAACCAGAGACAGGAGAAGGGATAACTAACCAGAGACGGGAGAAGGGATAACTAACCAGAGCTAACCAGAGGAGAGGGATAACTAACCAGAGACAGGAGAAGGGATAACTAACCAGAGACGGGAGAGGGGGGAAATCTAACCAGAGCCGGGAGAGGGGGAAAATCTAACCAGAGCCGGGAGAGGGGGGAAATCTAACCAGAGCCGGGAGAGGGGGGAAATCTAACCAGAGCCGGGAGAGGGGGAAAATCTAACCAGAGCCGGGAGAGGGGGAAAATCTAACCAGAGCCGGGAGAAGGGGGAAAATCTAACCAGAGCCGGGAGAAGGGGGAAAATCTAACCAGAGCCGGGAGAAGGGGGGAAATCTAACCAGAGCCGGGAGAAAATCTAACCAGAGCCGGGAGAAGGGGGAAAATCTAACCAGAGCCGGGAGAAGGGGGGAAATCTAACCAGAGCCGGGAGAAGGGGAAATCTAACCAGAGCCGGGAGAAGGGGAAAATCTAACCAGAGCCGGGAGAGGGGGAAAATCTAACCAGAGCCGGGAGAAGGGGAAATCTAACCAGAGCCGGGAGAAGGGGAAAATCTAACCAGAGCCGGGAGAAGGGGAAAAACCAGAGACGGGAGAAGGGATCTAACCAGAGCCGGGAGAAGGGGAAATCTAACTAACCAGAGCCGGGAGAAGGGGAAATCTAACCAGAGCCGGGAGAAGGGGAAAATCTAACCAGAGCCGGGAGAAGGGGAAATCTAACCAGAGACGGGAGAAGGGATAACTAACCAGAGACGGGAGAAGGGATAACTAACCAGAGACGGGAGAGGGGGAAATCTAACCAGAGCCGGGAGAAGGGATAACTAACCAGAGACGGGAGAAGGGGAAAATCTAACCAGAGCCGGGAGAAGGGGGAAATCTAACCAGAGCCGGGAGAAGGGGGAAATCTAACCAGAGCCGGGAGAAGGGGGAAATCTAACCAGAGCCGGGAGAAGGGGGAAATCTAACCAGAGACGGGAGAGGGGGAAATCTAACCAGAGCCGGGAGAAGGGATAACTAACCAGAGACGGGAGAAGGGATAACTAACCAGAGCCGGGAGAAGGGGGAAATCTAACCAGAGACGGGAGAAGGGGAAATCTAACCAGAGACGGGAGAAGGGATAACTAACCAGAGCCGGGAGAAGGGGGAAATCTAACCAGAGACAGGAGAAGGGGAAATCTAACCAGAGACGGGAGAGGGGGAAATCTAACCAGAGCCGGGAGAAGGGATAACTAACCAGAGACAGGAGAAGGGATAACTAACCAGAGACGGGAGAAGGGATAACTAACCAGAGACGGGAGAGGGGGAAAATCTAACCAGAGACGGGAGAGGGGGAAAATCTAACCAGAGACGGGAGAGGGGGAAAATCTAACCAGAGCCGGGAGAAGGGATAACTAACCAGAGACGGGAGAAGGGATAACTAACCAGAGACGGGAGAAGGGATAACTAACCAGAGACGGGAGAAGGGATAACTAACCAGAGACGGGAGAAGGGATAACTAACCAGAGACGGGAGAAGGGATAACTAACCAGAGACGGGAGAAGGGATAACTAACCAGAGACGGGAGAAGGGATAACTAACCAGAGACGGGAGAAGGGAAAATCTAACCAGAGCCGGGAGAAGGGATAACTAACCAGAGCCGGGAGAAGGGATAACTAACCAGAGACGGGAGAAGGGATAACTAACCAGAGACGGGAGAAGGGATAACTAACCAGAGACGGGAGAAGGGAAAATCTAACCAGAGACGGGAGAAGGGATAACTAACCAGAGACGGGAGAAGGGATAACTAACCAGAGACGGGAGAAGGGATAACTAACCAGAGACGGGAGAAGGGATAACTAACCAGAGACGGGAGAGGGGGAAAATCTAACCAGAGCCGGGAGAAGGGATAACTAACCAGAGACGGGAGAAGGGATAACTAACCAGAGACGGGAGAAGGGATAACTAACCAGAGACGGGAGAAGGGATAACTAACCAGAGACGGGAGAAGGGATAACTAACCAGAGACGGGAGAAGGGATAACTAACCAGAGACGGGAGAAGGGATAACTAACCAGAGACGGGAGAAGGGATAACTAACCAGAGCCGGGAGAAGGGATAACTAACCAGAGACGGGAGAAGGGATAACTAACCAGAGACGGGAGAAGGGATAACTAACCAGAGACGGGAGAAGGGATAACTAACCAGAGACGGGAGAAGGGATAACTAACCAGAGACGGGAGAAGGGATAACTAACCAGAGACGGGAGAAGGGATAACTAACCAGAGACGGGAGAAGGGGAAATCTAACCAGAGACGGGAGAAGGGGAAATCTAACCAGAGACAGGAGAAGGGATAACTAACCAGAGACGGGAGAAGGGATAACTAACCAGAGAGAGGAGAAGGGATAACTAACCAGAGACAGGAGAAGGGATAACTAACCAGAGACGGGAGAAGGGATAACTAACCAGAGACGGGAGAAGGGATAACTAACCAGAGACGGGAGAAGGGAAAATCTAACCAGAGACAGGATGCACACAGTGGGGCTTTATTCTGTAGGCCTATCAGCATTTGGTTTGCCAGTCTCCAAGATCCAATCTTCTAATACTCTGTGCCGGTCGGACGGATATCTGTCAGATAGTGCTGCCCCAAGGCCTCGGCTGCGTAATCGGATTCCAGCAGAAGGGGAGTAATACTGGCCCTGCCAACAGCCCTCTGCTCCACGCTCCCCTTACTGACCACCACCAGGCTTCACCTCATCTTTTTCCACACACTGGGAATGGCGGGAATTATCTGTGTGTAACATGAGCTCCAAGGTGAGGGAGGACAGACGAGTGGACTGAACGTTGATCCCTTTTCTCTCACTGTGATAAATGTCATTGACCGGCTCGGTTTTCAGATAGCTCAAGGATAAGCAGACCCCTCCCTTTGGAAAGGTTTTGCTGTAAATGCTGCCTTCACCAAGATCAATGGCACATGCCGTCGACTGGCCAGTTCAATCCCAGCAACAATGGTGAAAAATCTCTGCACATTTTTGTGACCGCAGTAGAACGACAACCGCAAGACGGTGGGTTTATGAAGTTCATTTATCAAAAAACTTCCCCTTAATGAGGCCAAAAGTCTGATTGATTTCTCATGGAGATCAGTCTGTGTAGAAATTATACATTCCTCCTTGTCAACTCCCAAATCTATATGAAATAGGGCAGAGCATCTGTCTAGCCGCTCCATCCAGATGGCAGGAGAACAGATGTAATTTAGTTCATTAACCTAACAGCACTTAACCACTGGGCCATGTACTCTAGATGGTTCAGTCCATCAGAGAATGTTTTTATTTTAAAGAAAGCGCCTTAATAGCATCAGGAAACGTTAACTACTGTCACGTGTGCTCCCTCTCCGGCCTCTAGGTCACCAGGCTGCTCGTTAGGGAGCACACTTGTTACCAGCGTTATGCGCATAATGACACTGACCTGGACTCCATCACCTCCTTGATTACCGGCCCTTTATGTCCCTCCCTTTGGTTTCTTCCCCAGTCGTCATTGTTGCTGTTTCATGTCGCTACACTACTGCTACTCTGTTTATCATATATGCATAGTCACTTTAACCATATCTACATGTACATACCACCTCAATCAACCTTACTAACCGGTGTCGGTATGTAGCCTCACTGCTTTTAATAGCCTCGCCACTGCTTTTAATAGCCTCTCTACTGCATGTAGCCTCGCTACTGCATATAGCCTCTCTACTGCATGTAGCCTCTCTACTGCATGTAGCCTCTCTACTGCATGTAGCCTCTCTACTGCATGTAGCCTCTCTACTGCATGTAGCCTCTCTACTGCATGTAGCCTCTCTACTGCATGTAGCCTCTCTACTGCATGTAGCCTCTCTACTGCATACGACTTTTCACTGTCTTTTTTATTTCTTTACTTACCTACTGTTCCCCTAATACTTTTTTTGCACTATTGGTTAGAGCCTGTAAGTAAGCATTTCACTGTAAGGTGAACAACACCTGCTGTATTCGGAGCACGTGACAAATAAACTTTGATTTGATGTCGGTATTTGTTGTTTTGTTCATTTATTGAATATATTCACTCCCTGAACTTGCTTCCTGACTCTCAGTGTACGGCCAGGGGCTCATTTGCTCTGGCGTTATCAAACGGTGGAATAATTATGACAAGCCTCTGATTTTATGATCTTGTGATTATTACACCATGTCATACCATCTGAGTTTTTCTTCATTATTTGAATATAGGGGCCTATGGAGTGGGGTTTAGGCAACCCACTGAAAGAAGACAATGCGGGAGAAATCTGCTTAGAACCCTCACCCCGAGCCAAAACAATGACCTTCCTGCTTAGAACCCTCACCCCGAGCCAAAACAATGACCTTCCTGCATAGAACCCTCACCCCGAGCCAAAACAATGACACTAAGACCTTCTTGTTTAGAACCCTCACCTCGAGCCATTACAATGACAGACCTTCCTGTTTAGAACCCTCACCTCGAGCCAATACAATGACCTTCCTGCTTAGAACCCTCACCGAGCCAATACAATGACCTTCCTGCTTAGAACCCTCACCCCGAGCCAATACAATGACACTAAGACCTTCTTGCTTAGAACCCTCACGCCGAGCCTATACAATCATCTTCCTGCTTAGAACCCTCACCCTGAGCCAATACAATGACCTTCTTGCTTAGAACCCTCACCAATACAATGATACTAAGACCTTCCTGTTTAGAACCCTCACCCTGAGCCAATACAATGACCTTCTTGCTTAGAACCCTCACCCCGAGCCAATACAATGACCTTCCTGCTTAGAACCCTCACCAATACAATGATACTAAGACCTTCCTGTTTAGAACCCTCACCCTGAGCCAATACAATGATACTAAGACCTTCCTGTTTAGAACCCTCACCACGAGCCAATACAATGACACTAAGACCTTCCTGTTTAGAACCCTCACCACGAGCCAATACAATGACACTAAGACCTTCCTGTTTAGAACCCTCACCACGAGCCAATACAATGACACTAAGACCTTCCTGTTTAGAACCCTCACCACGAGCCAATACAATGACACTAAGACCTTCCTGTTTAGAACCCTCACCACGAGCCAATACAATGACACTAAGACCTTCCTGTTTAGAACCCTCACCACGAGCCAATACAATGACACTAAGAGGAGAAAAGACATGTGAAAAGGATCTGTGTGTTCACACAGCGTTTCCCCCCAGGTTCTCCAGTGTGTGTGAGCTCAGGCGGAGAGAGGGCTTGCACCTGGAGCAGGGAGGAGCATGCAAGGTCAGGGTCTCCTCACGGGGTTAAAAACGGGACTTGCTCGCTCTCCCGAGGAGGCCAGACAATCCCTGCGGTGGCGTGGCACAATATGGGCCTTTTTTCCCCCCTCTCCCGTTCCCCCTCTCCTTCTTCTCTTTCTTTTGGAGAAACGCAGTAATCCATAACACACGCAACAACCGGCAGATCAATTATCCTCACCTTAGAACATTTTCTAAAACAATTAACCTCTTCATGGACCGCAGACTTTTCCCAGGAAAGTGCACATCGGTAATTGAATGAATCCTCCATTTACAGTCAGTGACCCCAGGTCTCCGAGAAGGTCTCAGGGGGAGTCGAGATATGCACAATTTTTTTTTTCTCCCAATTCACACATAAATAAACACACTTGTACATTTGTGAATTAGGACAAATATAAGCACCCACCTAATTATTGTTTTATTATTACATTCCTGACCGTGACATCGGTCAATCATATGTAAATCTGACATCAAAAATTCTTAAACTGTTGCTTTGTGATTGTCCAATGACCTTAGCAGCATGGGTGTTATATTATCATGCAATAAAGATAACAATTTATTTCAGTACAGATTTATAGACTGGATACAAAATACATAAAAACGTTTCATATAATTCTCAATAACCATTGGCAAACAGTGATTTGCATAAGCAAATATTACTACTATTTTACGACCTACCCCTAATGCAATGTGGTTTTGTGTTAAGATGAATGCGGAATGAAAAGGTAAGGTGCAACACAAAATCCAGTGCAACATCAATTTCCAAAGGAAACAAAAATCCAGTGCAACATCAATTTCCAAAGGAAACAAAAAATCCCTACTCATTACAATTTAGCTAAATTCAACCAAGATAATTCAGATTTACTTAACATCTAAACTAATAGGGCAAAAATGAGATGCATAGTGTGTACCCTGTAAGTGTGTAACCTGTACAGTGTGTTGTGAAACAGAAATGTGTTTTTTGTATATCCCACTCCCCCGAGACACCCTCGGAGAGTGGGGTCACGGCCAGGGATCAGCCATTATCAACAGCGACCCTGGAACAATTAGGGTTAAGTGTCTTGCTCAAGGGCAGATCGACAGATGTATTATTATTTTTATCTAGTCGGCTCGGGATTCAAACTCTCTTTTGGTTACTGGCCCAACGCTAAGCTATCTGCTGCCCTATCTTCTGGCCCAACGCTAACCGCTAAGCTATCTGCTGCCCTATCTTCTGGCCCAATGCTAACCGCTAGGCTATCTGCTGCCCTATCTTCTGGCCCAATGCTAACCGCTAGGCTATCTGCTGCCCTATCTTCTGGCCCAATGCTAACCGCTAGGCTATCTGCTGCCCTATCTTCTGGCCCAACGCTAACCGCTAGGCTATCTGCTGCCCTATCTACTGGCCCAATGCTAACCGCTAGGCTATCTGCTGCCCTATCTTCTGGCCCAACGCTAACCGCTAGGCTATCTACTGGCCCAACGCTAACCGCTAGGCTATCTACTGGCCCAACGCTAACCGCTAGGCTATCTACTGGCCCAACGCTAACCGCTAGGCTATCTGCTGCCCTATCTTCTGGCCCAACGCTAACCGCTAAGCTATCTGCTGCCCTATCTTCTGGCCCAACGCTAACCCCTAAGCTATCTGCTGCCCTATCTTCTGGCCCAACGCTAACCCCTAAGCTATCTGCTGCCCTATCTTCTGGCCCAACGCTAACCCCTAGGCTATCTGCTGCCCTATCTTCTGGCCCAACGCTAACCCCTAGGCTATCTGCTGCCCTATCTTCTGGCCCAACGCTAACCCCTAGGCTATCTGCTGCCCTATCTTCTGGCCCAATGCTAACCCCTAGGCTATCTGCTGCCCTATCTTCTGGCCCAACGCTAACCCCTAGGCTATCTGCTGCCCTATCTTCTGGCCCAACGCTAACCCTTAGGCTATCTGCTGCCCTATCTTCTGGCCCAACGCTAACCCTTAGGCTATCTGCTGCCCTATCTTCTGGCCCAACGCTAACCCCTAGGCTATCTGCTGCCCTATCTTCTGGCCCAACGCTAACCCCTAGGCTATCAAATCAAATGTTTTATTTGTCACGTGTGCTGAATACAACAGGTATTTACCTTCAGTGAAATACTTACTTACAAGCCCTTAACATTTTTTTTTCTTAAAACTGCATTGTTGGTTAAGTAAAAAAATAGAAAATAAAAAAAATTAAAAATAATTAAAGAGCAGCAGTAAAATAACAGTAGCGATGCTATATACAGGGGGTACCGGTACAGAGTCAATGTGGAGGCTATATACAGGGGGTACCGGTACAGAGTCAATGTGGAGGCTATATACAGGGGGTACCGGTACAGAGTCAATGTGGAGGCTATATACAGGGGGTACCGGTACAGAGTCAATGTGGAGGCTATATACAGGGGGTACCGGTACAGAGTCAATGTGGAGGACATATACAGGGTATACCGGTACAGAGTCAATGTGGAGGCTATATACAGGGGGTACCGGTACAGAGTCAATGTGGAGGCTATATACAGGGGGTGTTGATACTGAGTCAATGCGGAGGCTATATACAGGGGGTATTGGTACGGAGTCAATGCGGAGGCTATATACAGGGGGTATTGGTACTAAGTCAATGTGGAGGCTATATACAGGGGGTATTGGTACTGAGTCAATGTGGAGGCTATATACAGGCGGTATTGGTACTGAGTCAATGTGGAGGCTATATACAGGGGGTATTGGTACTGAGTCAATGTGGAGGCTATATACAGGGGGGTACCGGTACAGAGTCAATGTGCGTGGGCACCGGTTAGTCGAGGTAATTGAGGTCATATGTACATGTAGGTAGAGTTAAAGTGACTATGCATTGATAATAAACAGAGAGTATCAGCAGTGTAAAAAAGAGGGGGGGGGGGGGCAATTGCAAATAGTCTGGGTCACCCAGATCTTGACTTAGAAAAGGTTGGTGACCACTGGTATAGGGGCTAGGGTTCTATTTGGGATTTAGCGGAGGCCAGATCTAGGAGTGTCCTTAATGCCTCAGCCGAGGCCAGATCTAGGAGTGTCCTTAATGCCTCAGCCGAGGACAGATCTAGGAGTGTCCTTAATGCCTCAGCCGAGGACATATCTAGGAGTGTCCTTAAAATGCCATGACACTCAAAGTAGGCCTTAGAAAAACAGATTGTTTTCATTTCCAGCTGCCCTCATATTTTCCATAGCCTATCACACATGTTCCTTACTTTGTAGGCTTGGGGATTATTCTTTCAATAGAGAGATCCATTTCCTGTACATTATACATACTCTTAAAACATATGCAAAAGGTTTGAATATGGAATTTAAAAGCTTGGTTGCAAGAAAGTAAAATCAATCATATAAGTCTTAATTTGATCAAAGTAAGATTTGTATCTTGTTTCAAAAATAGAATACACAGTGGTCACCCATTCCATGACGTGGAATGCTGTAAGTCTATTTTTATTTCACCTGATTGTAGAATGAGCATTTTGTGAGTGTCATACACAGACCACTCAAATCAGCCATTTTGTGAGTGTCATACACAGACCACTCAAATCAGCCATTTTGTGAGTGTCATACACAGACCACTCAAATCAGCCATTTTGTGAGTGTCATACACAGACCACTCAAATCAGCCATTTTGTGAGTGTCATACACAGACCACTCAAATCAGCCATTTTGTGAGTGTCATACACAGACCACTCAAATCAGCTATTTTGTGAGTGTCATACACAGACCACTCAAATCAGCCATTTTGTGAGTGTCATACACAGACCACTCAAATCAGCCATTTTGTGAGTGTCATACACAGACCACTCAAATCAGCCATTTTGTGAGTGTCATACACAGACCACTCAAATCAGCCATTTTGTGAGTGTCACACACAGACCACTCAAATCAGCCATTTTGTGAGTGTCACACGCAGACCACTCAAATCAGCCATTTTGTGAGTGTCACACGCAGACCACTCAAATCAGCCATTTTGTGAGTGTCACACGCAGACCACTCAAATCAGCCATTTTGTGAGTGTCATACGCAGACCACTCAAATCATGCCATTTTGTGAGTGTCGCACACAGACCACTCAAATCAGCCATTTTGTGAGTGTCACACACAGACCACTCAAAATCAGCCATTTTCCATAAAGCTAGCCTATCATTCAGCATTCCTCAGACGACAGATCAACGAAGGCATTCCAAGAAGAAAGACTTGTGACCACAAGAGGGATTTTTGTTTTTCTCCTCTAACAGATATAGGCTTGTCGTTATGAGATTAAAGCAGGCTAAATTGAAGTTGTGGGAAAAAAGTCCATATTTTAGGCTTCACAAAAGCTCCTTTCATCCAAAGACAATTTTTCCATTGAAGGGTTTTCATGAACTCGCAAGTCCTAATGAGAGCTTGGTAAGTCAGCCTTTTGTTTACTCGTTAGAACCCTCCATGCCCTAGTGTTCAGCCCCAGGTGATAGACATTCGCTTATAGCAGTGAGTGTGGCCAAATCATTCAGAACGTGACACCGTCTTCAAAAGGCCTGAGTATAACCACCAATGTAGTACTGAAACAGGTTCCAATTAAAACAACACGATCCATTTACGCATGCAAGAGCATGAGGTGCAAAAGGTAAATAATGCCTTTATGCCGTAGAATGAGACAGAATGTGCAGGCTAATGATCCGAGTCAGTTAAAAAAATAAAAAAAAGCTTTCAAAAAAGAATCTGCCATACTGTGTGTGAATAAGCCCTCAACTCCGTTTGCATTAAATAAAAAACAACCTAGGTGCTGTTTAACTATGTTTCACAGCCTTGCTAAAATAGAATGGTAGAAAACACACACACACACACACACACACACACACACACACACACACACACACACACACACACACACACACACACACACACACACACACACACACACACACACACACACACACACACACACACACACACACACACACACACACACACACACACACACACACACACACGTCTCAACAGTAACAGTGTTGTCTTTCATGTTTCCTTACTCCTCTCTTTCTCTGTGTGTGTGTGTGTGTGTGTGTGTGTGTGTGTGTGTGTGTGTGTGTGTGTGTGTGTGTGTCTCCATCCCCTGCCATATACAACGACAGCGGAACTGGCCACCCACAAGCATAGCGTGCTGGCTCCTTGATTGTGGATGGAGGAAGGAGGCAGACAGGCAAACAGACAGACAGGCAGGCAAACAGGGAAACAGACAAGCAAAAAGATAGGCAGGCAGACAGGGGCAGCAGTAGGGGGGGAGGGGGGGGACGACGACATATAAAACAACTGGCTGTTCTCCAGACTGACTGGAACATTATCTTTCAGGTGTCTCGAGGCGGCAGTTGGCGGCAGTTGGGTGAGGTGTACATAACAGAAGAACCAGACAAAGAAGAAGGAGCCTACCAGCTGCAAGCAGGGAGGGAAACAATGAGGTTATAAACATTTGATTAGGCATCTTCCACTGGAGTGACTTTCTGTGTTGGGTTATTTTTCTCTCATTCACCCCCTTTCTTTTCCCCCGGGGAATGGGACAAATACATTTTATAGATCTAGTTAAAACCATCTGAAGCATTTCAAAACATCTCATTTCCTGTTCTTTTCTAAGATCCTTAAATTTCTCGATGTCAAAGCATTTTTATTGAGACTCAAAATATATAATTTTTTTCCTCCCTTCTGTGTTGAAATCAATCATAGGGTTAACATAACCTCATATAGCCTGTCTTTTCAATTTGATTGGAATGTGATCCCTCTCAAGCAAAGGCACGTTTGGTAGTGAGACAGAGAGAACACTCTTGTAGGCTAGCCAATACTGCTGACTTCAGTCTTCTTATAACTGAGCTTAAAGATATCAACATTTAAGGGTAGTTTTGTCAGAATATTTGGCATGGAAATGGAGAATGATACACCCTTTCTCTCATCCCTGTTGCTGGGCTTTTCCCCTCAGGTGCTCCATGTCCTCTTGTTGGAAACTTGGGTTAATTGCCCTCACTCAGCCATGTCGACCGGTTGGACAGCCCTGTACTGACTTTTAGGGTCAGCGTGTTTGGCGGGCCTTTATTCAAGCTGTCATGCCCTAACATATATCCTGTCAAAAACAGAGCACTTAGGCTACCTTTTACGGACTGTTTATAACCAAAACCACGGGGAGGTAGGGTACGCCTATAGGCGTGAACCTCAAAGTATACGGATGAATTATACCATTTTATAAATAAAATACATGTATTTTAGAAATGACAAAATGGTTCTCTCAACGTGCAAACACAGGACGTGGGGTGCAAGGTGTGAATAGCAAAAAACAGAAATGGCTCAACTTTTTTTAAACAAGACATGCAATGAGTCACCATTGATAGGCGCGCATCATCAAAAAATAAATCTGAGTGAAGTAATAAAAACACTACGTACGGTTCATTTTAGAAGATGATGACTGAAGATGACTCATAGTATCGTACGGCTCAAGAATTTCCGCTGCCAACAGTCAGTCCATTCGAAAATGTGTCTGGTCCCTTGAAAACTTGTCTTCATACCTAATAATTGTTGCGCTGTCGTTGACGTCCTGCCGCGCCGGACTCGGTTCTTCAGTGACGCTAGAATCCCGCGATTGAACGCTGTGTGGAGAGACCGGAGAGGAATCTGTCATGTGAGCTATGAGGAGTCGCCCCATTGGCTAGTAGGAAAGCATACATTGATAAGGCTGGTCTTTGTTCCATTGGACTAGCACGGGAACGGACGGAGAGAGGCGCCTCCTAAGCGAGGGTGATCTGTGTGAAAGAATGTGTGTGCGGTGAGCGGTGTCCACAATTTCCAGCAAAAACGAACAGTAACAAATTGGTGAAGTCATTTTTGTTTTGTGGTCAAGAATAACAAATACAAGTCTAATAACAAATACAAGTATAATAGTCATAATTGAAAGAAGTCTAGAGAAAGCTATATGCAAGACAGTGTTATAAAAATTAGAGACAACGTTGATAAAGATTAGCAATAATGACTTTTTAAAATAAATTATTCAAATTCTGAGCAATATTATATGCTCCAAAAAAAAAGGGAAATTATATTTTTTCATACTAGTACAATTTCTCAAATAAATATATTTTGTTTAACAAGTAATATTTGTTTTTCTCAAAAAGGTAGGGGACAAAATTATTTTATTATACTAATATGTTTCGAAATACTTCCACATTAATGTGGATGCTACCATGATGATGGATAATCCAGAATTAATTGTGAATAATGATAGGCCTATATCTTGAGTGAATTGCTAATAATAGTGAGTGAGAAAGTTACAGAGTGAAAAAGTTCATACCCCCTAAGACATGCTAACCTCTCACCATTACCAATAACAAGGGAGGTTATAGCATGTCTTGGGGGTATAATCTTTGACACTCTGAAACTTTCTCACTCATCATTATTAGCGATTCACTCAAGATTGTAGGCCTCTCCGTAATCATAATAGCATCCAGATTAATGTAGAGGTGCTTAGAAACGTTCTATTCTTATTTACAATAAAAAATGACTTCAAAATGACAATACATTATTTACCATTCATTTCTATTGGGCACAAAATAATCTGAAACACAACCAAAACAAACAGCAAATGCATCCAACAAGTTTGTAGAGTCACAATAGCAATAATTAGTGCTAGGAATATGGGACCAAATACTAAACTTTTGACGACTTTATTTATACAAATCTTTAGGGGTGTCAATCATTTTATGACTACCTTTTTGAGAGAAAAAGTATTACATGTTGAACAAAATCTCTTTCTCTGAGCAATGTTATTAGTATGAAATAATATAATTTCCACCATTCTTTGAGCATACAATCTGGCTCTGTATTTGAATTATTAATTTTATACAGTCATTATTGCTCATCTTTATCAAGATGAGCACTGTAGATGAAATATGCCTACGCAATTGTAGAATTTTTTTACAGAAGTTAATTAGTAGGTAATCTGATACATGCGAATATTACTATAGGCGATTTACCCTTATGATGTTCAACACAACAAAATGTGCTACTTTTTTGATTTTATGCAATATTGTTTAAACTATAGGTTACAGGTGAATAGGTTTGTTTTACAAGAGGCTGAATTGTTTGTATGCTTACTATGTTACGGCATAGGGGTGTACTGAAGGGTTATGGCACCTGTATTTCATAGATACTTTAATGGGTTAACTTCCATACATGTCAGAATAGACACAGGTTATAGCTCCATTGTAAACAGATCATCAGAATCTACAATATATTCATGACTAAATGTGGTATACAGTGGCCTTCAGAAAGTATTCACACCCCTTGCCTTATTCCACGTGTTGTTGTGTTACAGCCTGAATTCAAAAACGGATTCAACTGTCTAATTGGTTCTTGATCATTGCTAGACAACCATTTGTAGGTGTTGCCATAGATTTTCAGGTAGATTTAAGTCCAAACTGTAACTCGGCCACATAGGAACATTAACTGTCTTCTTGGTAAGGCACTCCAGTGTGGATTTGACCTTGTATTTTAGGTTATTGTCCTACTGAAAGCTGAATTTGTCTCCCAGTGTTTGGTGGAAAAAAAGACTGAACCAGGTTTTTCTCGAGGATTTTGCCTGTGCTTAAGCTACATTCTGTTTATTTTTTTTATCCTGAAAAACTCCCCAGTCCTTAATGATTACAAATATACAGATAACATGATGCAGCTACCAGTGCTCCCGAGTGGCGCAGCAGTCTAAGGCACTGCATCACAGTGATAGAGGCTTCACTACAGACCTTGGTTCGATAACTGGCTGTATCACAACCGGCTGTGATTGGGAGACCCATAAGGCTGTGCACAATTGGCCCAGTGTTGTACAGGTTAGGGTTTGGCCAGGGCAGGCCAACATTATAAATAAGAATTTCTTCTTAACTGACTTTCCTAGGTTTAAAAAAAAAAAAAGAAGTATGCTTGAAAATATGGAGAGTGGTAGTCATTAATGTGTTGTATTGGATTTGCCCCAAACATAACACTTTATATTCAAGACAAAAAGTGAATTGCTTTGCCACATTTTTTCACTCTTTCAATTAAGGTTACTATTGTGGAATAACTACAATGTTGTTGATCCATCCTCAGTTTTCTCCTATCACAGCCATTCAACTCTGCGACTGTTTTTAAGTCACCATTGTATTGGTACACCATCCAAAGTGTTCCAGAGTTCCGCTGTCCAGTGTCTGTGTTTTTTTTTTGCCCATCTTAAACTTGTATTTTTATTGGCCAGTCTGAGATATGGCTTTTTCTTTGCAACTCTGCCTAGACGGTCAGCGTCCCGGAGTCGCCTCTTCACTGTTGACGTTGATACGGGTGTTTTGCGGGTACTATTTTAATGAAGCTGCCAGTTGAATACTTGTGAGGTGTCTGTTTCTCAAACTAGACAATCTAATGTATTTGTCCTCTTGCTCAGTTGTGCACCGGCTCATATACAGCTCATGCGGGCTGTAACACAACAACACGTGGGAAAAAGTCAAGGGGTGTGAATGCTTTCTGAAGGCGCTGTACCTTGTTCTGAATGTGGTCATATATGAGCCACTGCCACACCTTAATACAGTCATGTATCATTACACGGAGAGAAGTAGAGAAAGTATTACATGCGAGAGATAAAGAGGGCATCCCAAATTGGCACCCTGTTCCCTATATAGTGCACTACTTTTGACCAGAGCCCTATGGAAAGTGCACTATATAGGGAATAGGGTGCTATTTGGTACATCCCTTTACTCAATCACTGTACTCAAGCTGTGGTCTGTTTTCTGTTCACCGATAGAATACGATGTACCACAATACTGGTCTGTTTTCTGATGCTGTACCAAGATACTGGTCTGTTATCTGATGCTGTACCACAATACTGGTCTGTTTTCTGATGCTGTACCACAATACTGGTCTGTTTTATGATGCTGTACCACAATACTGGTCTGTTTTATGATGCTGTACCACAATACTGGTCTGTTATCTGATGCTGTACCACAATACTGGTCTGTTATCTGATGCTGTACCACAATACTGGTCTGTTTTCTGATGCTGTACCACAATACTGGTCTGTTTTATGATGCTGTACCACAATACTGGTCTGTTATCTGATGCTGTACCACGATACTGGTCTGTTATCTGATGCTGTACCACGATACTGGTCTGTTATCTGATGCTGTACCACAATACTGGTCTGTTATCTGACGCTGTACCACAATACTAGTCTGTTATCTGATGCTGTACCACAATACTAGTCTGTTATCTGATCTACAGATGGTGCAGCACAATACTGGTCTGTTATCTGATGCTGTACCACAATACTGGTCTGTTATCTGACGCTGTACCACAATACTGGTCTGTTATCTGATGCTGTACCACAATACTGGTCTGTTATCTGATGCTGTACCACAATACTGGTCTGTTATCTGATGCTGTACCACAATACTGGTCTGTTTTCTGATGCTGTACCACAATACTGGTCGGTTTTCTGATGCTGTACCACAATACTGGTCTGTTTTATGATGCTGTACCACAATACTGGTCTGTTATCTGATGCTGTACCACGATACTGGTCTGTTATCTGATGCTGTACCACGATACTGGTCTGTTATCTGATGCTGTACCACAATACTGGTCTGTTATCTGACGCTGTACCACAATACTAGTCTGTTATCTGATGCTGTACCACAATACTGGTCTGTTATCTGATGCTGTACCACGATACTGGTCTGTTATCTGATGCTGTACCACAATACTGGTCTGTTATCTGATGCTGTACCACAATACTAGTCTGTTATCTGATCTACAGATGGTGCAGCACAATACTGGTCTGTTATCTGATGCTGTACCACAATACTGGTCTGTTATCTGATGCTGTACCACAATACTGTATTGATTAATGCTATCCTGTTTTTCTTTGTTGGAATTTTGATTTTGAGGAGGATTCGAAATCCTATGGTTTGATATCCACTTAAGACAACACATCTGACATCTATAGGTTATCTCTCTGTCTCTATCCCTCCCTCCATCCATTGCGCTCTCTCTCTCTCTCTCTGTCCTTCCATCCATCTATCTATTTATCCATCAACCCTCCCTCCCTCCCTCCCTCCCTCCCTCCCTCCCTCCCTCCCTCCCTCCCTCCCTCTCTCTCTGTCTCTATCCATCCATCCATCCATCCCTCTCTCTCGCTCTCTCTCTCTCTCTCTCTCTCTCTCTCTCTCTCTGTCCTTCCATCCATCTATCTATTTATCCATCAACTCTCCCTCCCTCCCTCCCTCCCTCCCTCCCTCCCTCCCTCCCTCCCTCCCTCCCTCCCTCCCTCCCTCCCTCTCTGTCTCTCTCTCTGTCTCTCTGTCTCTATCCATCCATCCATCCCTCTCTCTCTCTCTCTCTCTGTCCTTCCATCCATCTATTTATTTATCCATCAACTCCCTCCCTCCCTCCCTCCCTCCCTCCCTCCCTCCCTCCCTCCCTCCCTCCCTCCCTCCCTCCCTCCCTCTCTCTCTCTCTGTCTCTATCCATCCATCCATCCATCCCTCTCTCTCTCTCTCTCTCTCTCTCTCTCTCTGTCCTTCCATCCATCTATTTATTTATCCATCAACTCCCTCCCTCCCTCCCTCCCTCCCTCCCTCCCTCCCTCCCTCCCTCCCTCCCTCCCTCCCTCCCTCCCTCCCTCTCTGTCTCTATCCCTCCATCCCTCCCTCTCTCTCTGTCTCTATCCATCCATCCATCCCTCTCTCTCTCTCTCTCTCTCTCTCTGCAGAGAGTGGAGGCAGCAGAACTCAAGGTATGGGGGAAATAGAGCAAGGGTAATACAGACACACATCTTCCACTGCTTGAATGCAGCATTATATCAATATTCGGCAAAGCTTTCTCTTGTTCTTGCGTTCACTTGACTGCTGCCATGATGCATCTTGGGAGTTGTGTAGTCACTGCCACGATGCATCACGGGGTTTGTGTAGTCACTGCCATGATGCATCATGGGGGTTGTGTAGTCACTGCCATGAAGCATCATGGGGGTTGTGTAGTCACTGCCATGATGCATCATGGGGGTTGTGTAGTCACTGCCATGATGCATCTTGGGAGTTGTGTAGTTACTGCCATGATGCATCAAAGGGGTTGTGTAGTCACTGCCATGATGCATCATGGGGGTTGTATAGTCACTGCCATGATGCATCGTGGGGGTTGTGTAGTCACTGCCATGATGCATCATGGGGGTTGTATAGTCACTGCCATGATGCATCATGGGGGTTGTGTAGTCACTGCCATGATGCATCATGGGAGTTGTGTAGTCACTGCCATGATGCATCATGGGGGTTGTGTAGTCACTGCCATGATGCATCATGGAGGTTGTGTAGTCACTGCCATGATGCATCTTGGTAGTTGTGTAGTCACTGCCATGATGCATCATGAGGGTTGTGTAGTCACTGCCATGATGCATCTTGGGAGTTGTGTAGTCACTGCCATGATGCATCTTGGGAGTTGTGTAGTCACTGCCGTGATGCATCATGGGGTTGTCCGGCCTCTGATATGGATAGCACCGAGGCTCCTCTGATTGGGATAGCATTGAGGCTCTTCTGATTGGGATAGCATTGAGGCTCTTCTGATTGGGATAGCTTCGAGGCTCTTCTGATTGGGATAGCTTCGAGGCTCCTCTGATTGGGATAGCTACGAGGCTCCTCTGATTGGGATAGCATTGAGGGTCTTCTGATTGGGATAGCATTGAGTCTCTTCTGATTGGGATAGCATTGAGGCTCTTCTGATTGGGATAGCTTCGAGGCTCCTCGGATTGGGATAGCACCAAGGCTCCTCTGATTGGGATAGCTCCGAGACTCCTCTGATTGGCATAGCACCGAGGCTCCTCTGATTGGGATAGCTACGAGGCTCCTCTGATTGGGATAGCACTGAGGCTCCTCTGATTGGGATAGCTACGAGGCTCCTCTGATTGGGATAGCTCCGAGGCTCCTCTGATTGGGATAGCTCGAGGCTCCTCTGATTGGGATAGCTACGAGGCTCCTCTGATTGGGATAGCTACGAGGCTCCTCTGATTGGGATAGCTCCGAGGCTCCTCTGATTGGGATAGCTCGAGGCTCCTCTGATTGGGATAGCTACGAGGCTCCTCTGATTGGGATAGCTACGAGGCTCCTCTGATTGGGATAGCTACGAGGCTCCTCTGATTGGGATAGCTACGAGGCTCCTCTGATTGGGATAGCTACGAGGCTCCTCTGATTGGGATAGCTACGAGGCTCCTCTGATTGGGATAGCTACGAGGCTCCTCTGATTGGGATGGCTACTAGGCTCCTCTGATTGGGATAGCCCCCGAGGCTCCTCTGATTGGGATAGCCCCCGAGGATCCTCTGATTGGGATAGGTCCGAGGCGCATACTGCCAATTCTACATGTCCCACATGCTCAGACAAGTTGGCAGAAAAATGTTAATGCATTTTCACGTGTGTGTGTGTATTGCCCTCAAGCAGTCGTGGTGGGCTAAAATGACAACACATATCAGTGGTTGGTTGGAGGATCATAGCTTTTACAGGCATGCTACACCGCAGAAATTCATAGGAACTTTTGAAAACCACAATCAAGCCTTAAGCGAGCCCTTGAACCCTTTTTGGTTCTATAATAGCACTATTTCCGTATATATTCTCACAATGGAAATGGTAAAAAAAAAATGGAACCTTCTAAGACACAGTGGTTGAGAAAGACTGATAATCAGAAAAATGACACATATTGTGAAATAACACGTGTCCTCTTTTCTCAAAATCAGTATTTGTCACCCACAGAGTCACGAAAGGTTCCCCTTTCCTGCCATTTTGTATCAGCAGAAAAAGCCACTGGCCGTGTCATGCTGGTCTCGCTAACGGTATTAGAAGTGAGCGCGCGACAGAAGCATTTACCAGAAACCTGCATAGCACTTCCTTTAGAGATTTAAGCCCTGTCACACTTCATCATCCCAGTGTATAAAACTGGTACACACACACACACACACACAGCATCATTATGAAAGCAAAATTTGGTCTGCAAAAATAGGTCATACATCACTGTACAGTCATAATGTACATTCATAATGTAGTCTTACATCAAATCAAATCACATTTATAAAGCCCTATCTCAAAGTGCTGTACAGAAACCCAGCCTAAAACTCCAAACAGCAAGCAATGCAGGTGTAGAAGCACGGTGGCTCTGAAAAAACTCCCTAGGAAGAAACCTAGAGAGGAACCAGGCTCTGAGAGGTGGCCAGTCCTCTTCTGTGCCGGGTGGAGATTATAAAAGAACAAGGCCAAGATGTTCAAATGTTCATAAATGACCAGCAGGGCCAGGTGGACTGGGGACAGCAAGGAGTCATCATGCCAGGTAGTCCTGATGCATGGTCCTAGGGCTCAGGTCCTCCGAGAGAGAGAGAAAGAAAGAGAGAAAGAGAGAATTAGAGAGAGCATACTTAAATTCACACAGGACACCGGATAGGACAGGAGAAGTACTCCAGATATAACAAACTGACCCTAGCCCCCCGACACATAAACTATTGCAGCATAAATACGGGAGGCTGAAACAGGAGGGGTCGGGAGACACTGTGTCCCCATCCGAGGACACCCCCGGATAGGGCCAAAGAGGAAGGATATAACCCCACCCACTTTGCCAAAGCACAGCCCCCAGACCACTAGAGGGATATCTTCAACCACAAACTTACCATCCTGAGACAACCCTGACAGGAAGATCACATCAGTGACTCAACCCACTCAAGTGACGCACCCCTCCTAGGGACGGTATGAAAGAGCCCTAGTAAGCCAGTGACTCAGCCCCTGTAATAGGGTTAGAGGCAGAGAATCCGAGTGGAAAGAGGGGAACCGGCCAGGCAGAGACAGCAAGGGCAGTTAGTTGCTCCAGAGCCTTTCCGTTTACCTTCACACTCCTGGGCCAGACTACACTCAATCATATGACCCACTGAAGAGATGAGTCTTCAGTAAAGACTTAAAGGTTGAGACCGAGTTTGCGTCTCTCACATGGGTAGGCTGACCATTCCATAAAAATTGAGCTCTATAGGAGAAAGCCCTGCCTCCAGCTGTTTGCTTAGAAATTCTAGGGACAATTAGGAGGCCTGCGTCTTGTGACCGTAGCGTACGTGTAGGTATGTACGGCAGGACCAAGTCAGAGAGATAGGTAGGAGCAAGCCCATGTAATGGTTTGTAGGTTAGCAGTAAAACCTTGAAATCAGTCCTTGCCTTAACAGGAAGCCAGTGTAGGGAGGCTAGCACTGGAGTAATATGATCAAATTTTGGGGTTCTAGTCAGGATTCTAGCAGCCGTATTTAGCACTAACTGAAGTTTATTTAGTGCTTTATCCGGGTAGCCAGAAAGTAGAGCATTGCAGTAGTCTTACCTGGAAGTAACAAAAGCATGGATACATTTTTCTGCATCATTTTTGGACAGAAAGTTTCAGATTTTTGCCATGTTATGTAGTATCCACATGTACATATTACCTCAACTAACCGGTTCCCCCACACATTGACTCTGTACAGGTATATAGTCTTGCTATTGTTATTTTACTGCTGCTCTTTAATTGCTTGTTACTTTCATTTCTTATTCTTATCCTTATTTCTTAAAACTGCATTATTGGTTACTGTAAGGTTGTTTTCGGCGCATGTGACTGATAAATGTGATTTGATTTGAACTGATTCTAGTATTTTATTTTCCCAACCTCCACATCCAAATTATTATCATTTTTTTTACTCTTTGTTTCCGATGTAACAACATCTCAGTTTGGATAACAACAGCAATGCACTGCCAGCATGTTTCCTATGTAAAAAAACATCTCAGTTTGGATAACATACCCACAAACATTATCCAACTGCCAGCATGCAGGTGTGGAGACAAAACCAATGCCACTCAGAGAGAGAGATCAGAGAAAAACAGTCTTACCGGAAGATCACAGAGTGAGCTAATCTGCGCTTTGTTCTTTCTCCTATATTTAGACTGACGTTTCGGAAACATTTGCATAATTTGCAGAGAAGAGAGAAGCTTTTGAGAGTACAGTTAACCTTGATGATTTTAATGCTCATCTAAGAGTTTCAGACTACTCTGAAAGCACCTGTTCTCAGCAAAATGAAAGGGTGTGTTATTTTCTCAATACTTGTGTAGGCCTGAGAGCTATTGAAATTCCAACTGATGCAATCTATACATGAGTTGAGCTGGCCTAGTACACACCTGTTATGAGAAATAGTAATGCCGTCTTTTTGTAGGCAATAATTCTTCATCAGCAAACGTCACATTTTGTGAATTTCTGTAAATTAAAAAAGCACACAAAGCACATAAAGGCTTGATAATTAATAAAGGTTGTGTTAACTGACTGATATTATCATAGAACACAACATAAAGGTCATGTTAACTGACTGATATTATCTCATAGAACAAAACGTATAAGATCTCCTAAGCCTGTGTCAACCTTATTTTTTTTACGTTAATCCCAAAACCCAATTTTTTTCACCATTTATTTTCGCCGTAGAGGACAACAAGCTGGTGAGCTCTGTAGAATACTGCCGCTAAAATATGAAAGCCCATACTGTAAAATGGGTGCTAAAATGAGTACCTGCAGCTAAAGTCAGCACCCACACCTATTTAATTCCACTTCAAGCACTGTTGCTATTTAAAGTTATACATTATTTTTTATCAATGCCCTATGATGTGTATGCACAGAACGGTAGAGACGGTACTATTGTCACGTACGTGTGGAGAGACGGACCAAGACACAGCGGATGTTGAGTTCCACATGTTTATTATGAAGTGAAACTTAAAGCAAAAACAAAACAATAAATCAATAAAATAACAACTAAACGTGACTACGTGGTGCACAAAACACAAAACAATATCCCACAAACACAGGTGGGAACAATAACTACTTAAATATGATCCCCAATTAGAGACAACGATTACCAGCTGCCTCTAATTGGGAATCATACAAATCACCAACATAGAAATAATAAACTAGAACCCCACATAGAAATAATAAACTAGAACCCCACATAGAACTAATAAACTAGAAACCCCCCCCCCCCAGTCACGCCCTGACTTACTACACCATAGAGAAACAAAGGCTCTCTATGGTCAGGGCGTGACAATTATTGTACACTGTAGCAGAGAAACATTGATCCCCGTGGAAATGTTTATCTTCTTCTAGAAAATCCACGGTGAATCGACATTAATAGTTACATTCTATATGTTAGACATTCTGATCCAGAAGGATACGAGTTCATCACAATGAAGAAAAATAAATAAATCTTCTGCGAACAAGTAAAAAAAGGGGGTTCTTGGAAACAAAAATGGATGACATAAAAAATGAATGGCATGTATAGCTGAATGAAAGTTCTACTGTACCAACTGTATCCTAAAAACAGATTGTCGTGTTTCGCTTTTCCTAAATGTCAGCCAGAAGTCCACCAAATGCTGTATTCTGGACCAGGGCCCTGGACACAAACACAAACACACACACACCTCCATCTGTCATGTGTGGTCATCACACGGTGAGGCAGGAGGGACAGGGACTTCCTGCTTAAAGCAAAGCATCTCCCTTAAGCTTGAAAGAGTTATAGGTTTGGCCCCAAAGTCACACTGGGGACTGGCATGGCATCTGCCCCCAAACCATGAGCCAAAGGCTGGGGGAAGGGAGGGAGGGACGGACAGTCTTGTAGCCCAGATAAAGACAACCTCCCCTGGCCACAGTAGTAGGAGACTAGTGGACAGGCCTTGGGGTTCAGCTGAGGACTGAGGACTGCTGATATTAATCCACATGGGTGTGCATGTTTGCATGCTTGTAGTGTACACTCTTAGAAGTAAATGAGCCTCAAATAACCTTTTGGGGTTGAAAAGATTGCCAAACGGGGTAACCTTCCCCAGGTCAAAAACTTTCCTCGAGGAGCCCGTGTGACATGACACATATCTTTTCGCAAAAGCTTCAGAGATTGGCCCTTATACAGTACACTGTTACTGGGCTGCTTGTGTAAAGGTTAAAACGGGAATCTTTTTGTGATGGGAAGGGTTCAATTTTGAACCTTTCTGTCGATTGGAGGCATGGCTTATTGGAGGTTTTCAAATAGTTATTTTTTGGCCACTCGTGAGAGAAAATGTCATTCCTGTTCATCATATTACGTTTCTACACTACAACTGTCAACTTTCCTTGAATATTTATGCATATTACATATTCTAATATAATATTAACATTGCTAATTACATATTGTAACAAAGTGGTAACTATTCCAACTTTGGGATTTGCATAGGCTCTTGAGGGACTCATACACATCTTTATTAAGCCTCATTGAAGCTACAAAACTGTCAGTGCTCAACCTTAACGTGATGACAATACAACAGAACAGATTAACAGGAATGACATTTACTCTCACAGGTGTCCAAAAATAACTATCTGAAAGCCATGCCCCTACTAAAGCCATGCCTCTCCAATCTTCTGAGGGGCCTGGCTTTAGTAATAAGCCACAGTATCTTCAACCTAGGGTAGGGTAGTGTTCATGATGGGATTATTATGGATAATAAATTAAATGATGATGATGATCGATGCTTGACTGCCATTTGACAAATTAAACTGTCACCAGAATAAGGCCCTTGATATTTATTGGAAAGGATATCAAGCTCATCACCCTGTGGAGTTTATTTAATCTGTAGTCTAATAAATTGCATGGGTCCCCGAGTCGTAGTGGGAGGACCACACCATATCATTGCGTGACTCCAACTTTACTTTGATACAGTATGATGGTTATTATATCAATATTTGCGCCTTAAGGCGTTTCCACCGCCATTTCTCACATAATCAATTTTAACGACACAAAAAGATCCCACCATGTCGAACGAACAAATTATCGGGTCGGCATTTATAAAATTGTACCAAAACGTAATGTTTCCAATCGCATAAAAACTGTGGATGGAAACAAGGTTTATGTCAACAAAACGAAATACGCTGAACAAGGTGGGATATGGTTTTGTTTATTGGCAGATGGATTAACTTATGATAAACTTCATAACTTCATCATTTATGGTGGTTATGTGTGTGGTCGTGAGCTTCATGCAAATGTCCATTAAATATCAAGGGTATTTCGTATTTCTTATTAAGGATCCCCGTTAGCTTCTGCCAAGGCAGTAGCTACTCTTCCTGAGGTCAAGCAACATTAAGGAAGTTAAACATTTTTAAAAAATATTACCTGAAATTTCCTTTCATAAGAATTTTCACAACACATTGTGTTCCCTCGGGCCACTACTCTACTATCACATATCTACAACACAAAATCTATATGTATCTACGGAAACACAGTTAAACTTAAAAAAATATATATATTCGGTAGGCTACGTTAAAACTTGAGCGTAAAAGTGTTTTAATGTGCATTACGTCATCATGCACAGCATTTTATCAAAAAAAAATCTGTTTGATGGAAATACTCCTGGTGGGAAAATGCACATAGTTTTTACATGCACACTTTAGAGTATTTACATAAAATTCTGTCGCCAATTGGACGGAAACCTAGCTACTGTTACTGATTGCACTATATTAAAAAAATCTGATTATTTCATACTGTAAATGCACTAGTTTTCATGAGTACACATTTTCTGCTAACGCTAATTAGTCCACTGTAAACAAATTAAGCCATTCTCATTCATAGGATTTAACATTGGATTTAATATATTGGTGTTTTTTTTTCATAGGAATTTAATAAAGACTTTGTAATGTCTCAGGGAACAAGCTATTTGATTTTCTGTCCTTATCATTCGAGGTCCAAACATAAATTGACCAATAGAGGAGGTGTCAAGGGTTGCCTTATTACATGAACTAGTGAGGTGAATGCAATTAGTTCAGGGTGCATAGTTAGTTCAGGGTACATAGTTAGTTCAGGGTACATAGTTAGTTTGGGGTACATAGTTAGTTCAGGGTACATAGTTAGTTCAGGGTACACAGTTAGTTTGGGGTACATAGTTAGTTTAGGGTACATAGTTAGTTCAGGGTACACAGTTAGTTTGGGGTACATAGTTAGTTCAGGGTACATAGGTAGTTCAGGGTGCACAGTTAGTTTGGGGTACATAGTTAGTTCAGGGTACATAGGTAGTTCAGGGTGCATAGTTAGTTCAGGGTACATAGTTAATTCAGGGTACATAGTTAGTTCAGGATGCATGATTATTTCAGGGTACATAGTTAGTTCAGGGTACATAGTTAGTTCAGGGTGCATAGTTAGTTCATGGTACATAGGTAGTTCATGGTGCATGATTAGTTCAGGGTACATAGTTAGTTCATGGTACATAGTTAATTCAGGGTAAATAGCTAGTTCAGGATGCATGATTATTTCAGGGTACATAGTTAGTTCAGGGTACATAGTTAGTTCAGGGTACATAGTTAGTTCAGGGTACACAGTTAGTTTGGGGTACATAGTTAGTTCAGGGTACATAGTTAGTTCAGGGTACACAGTCAGTTTGGGTACATAGTTAGTTCAGGGTACATAGTTAGTTCAGGGTACACAGTTAGTTTGGGGTACATAGTTAGTTCAGGGTACATAGTTAGTTCAGGGTACACAGTTAGTTTGGGGTACATAGTTAGTTCAGGGTACATAGTTAGTTCAGGGTACACAGTTAGTTTGGGGTACATAGTTAGTTCAGTTTTTTTTTAAAATGTTTATTTCACCTTTATTTAACCAGGTAGGCTAGTTGAGAACAAGTTCTCATTTACAACTGCGACCTGGCCAAGATAAGGCAAAGTGGAGTGATAGATGAGCAGATGATGATGTGCAAGTATATATACTGGTGTGCAAAAGAGCAGAAAAGTAAATAAAAACTATATGGGAATGAGGTAGGTAGATTGGTTGGGCTATTTACAGATGGACTATGTACAGCTGCAGCGATCGGTTAGCTGCTCAGATAGCTGATGTTTAAAGTTATTGAGGGAAATATACAGTGCCTTGCGAAAGTATTCGGCCCCCTTGAACTTTGCGACCTTTTGCCACATTTCAGGCTTCAAACATAAAGATATAAAACTGTATTTGTGAAGAATCAACAACAAGTGGGACACAATCATGAAGTGGAACGACATTTATTGGATATTTCAAACTTTTTTAACAAATCAAAATCTGAAATATTGGGCGTGCAAAATTATTCAGCCCCCTTTACTTTCAGTGCAGCAAACTCTCTCCAGAAGTTCAGTGAGGATCTCTGAATGATCCAATGTTGACCTAAATGACTAATGATGATAAATATAATCCACCTGTGTGTAATCAAGTCTCCGTATAAATGCACCTGCACTGTGATAGTCTCAGAGGTCCGTTAAAAGCGCAGAGAGCATCATGAAGAACAAGGAACACACCAGGCAGGTCCGAGATACTGTTGTGAAGAAGTTTAAATCCGGATTTGGATACAAAAAGATTTCCCAAGCTTTAAACATCCCAAGGAGCACTGTGCAAGCGATAATATTGAAATGGAAGGAGTATCAGACCACTGCAAATCTACCAAGACCTGGCCGTCCCTCTAAACTTTCAGCTCATACAAGGAGAAAACTGATCAGAGATGCAGCCAAGAGGCCCATGATCACTCTGGATGAACTGCAGAGATCTACAGCTGAGGTGGGAGACTCTGTCCATAGGACAACAATCAGTCGTATATTGCACAAATCTGGCCTTTATGGAAGAGTGGCAAGAAGAAAGCCATTTCTTAAAGATATCCATAAAAAGTGTCGTTTAAAGTTTGCCACAAGCCACCTGGGAGACACACCAAACATGTGGAAGAAGGTGCTCTGGTCAGATGAAACCAAAATTGAACTTTTTGGCAACAATGCAAAACGTTATGTTTGGCGTAAAAGCAACACAGCTGAACACACCATCCCCACTGTCAAACATGGTGGTGGCAGCATCATGGTTTGGGCCTGCTTTTCTTCAGCAGGGACAGGGAAGATGGTTAAAATTGATGGGAAGATGGATGGAGCCAAATACAGGACCATTCTGGAAGAAAACCTGATGGAGTCTGCAAAAGACCTGAGACTGGGACGGAGATTTGTCTTCCAACAAGACAATGATCCAAAACATAAAGCAAAATCTACAATGGAATGGTTCAAAAATAAACATATCCAGGTGTTAGAATGGCCAAGTCAAAGTCCAGACCTGAATCCAATCGAGAATCTGTGGAAAGAACTGAAAACTGCTGTTCACAAATGCTCTCCATCCAACCTCACTGAGCTCGAGCTGTTTTGCAAGGAGGAATGGGAAAAAATGTCAGTCTCTCGATGTGCAAAACTGATAGAGACATACCCCAAGCGACTTACAGCTGTAATCGCAGCAAAAGGTGGCGCTACAAAGTATTAACTTAAGGGGGCTGAATAATTTTGCACGCCCAATTTTTCAGTTTTTGATTTGTTAAAAAAGTTTGAAATATCCAATAAATGTCGTTCCACTTCATGATTGTGTCCCACTTGTTGTTGATTCTTCACAAAAAAATACAGTTTTATATCTTTATGTTTGAAGCCTGAAATGTGGCAAAAGGTCGCAAAGTTCAAGGGGGCCGAATACTTTCGCAAGGCACTGTAAGTCTCCAGCTTCAGCGATTTTTGCAATTCGTTCCAGTCACTGGCAGCAGAGAACTGGAAGGAAAGGCGGCCCAAGGAGGTGTTGGCTTTGGGGATGACTAGTGAGATATACCTGCTGGAGCGCGTGCTACAGGTGGGTATTGTTATCATGACCAGTGAACTGAGAAAGGGTGGAGCTTTACCTAGCATAGACTTATAGATGACCTGGAGCTAGTGGCTCTGGCGACGAATATGTAGCGAGGGCCAGCCCACTAGAGCATACAGGTCGCAGTGGTGGGTGGTATAAGGGGCTTTGTTAACAAAACAAATGGCACTGTGATAGACTGCATCCAGTTTGCTGAGTAGAGTATTGGAAGCTATTTTGTAGATGACATCGCCGAAGTCGAGGATCGGTAGGATAGTCAGTTTTACTAGGGTAAGTTTGGCGGGGTGAGTAAAGGAGACTTTGCTGCGGAATAGAAAGCCGATTCTAGATTTGATTTTGGATTGGAGATGTTGAATATGAGTCTGGAAGGAGAGTTTACAGTCTAGCCAGACACCTAGGTATTTGTAGTTGGGGGTACATAGTTAGTTCAGGGTACATGGTTAGTTCAGGGTACATGGTTAATTAGTAAAATGTCATATGCTGAATTTACTGTTGAAGGTACACAACACGACCAAAAGTATGTGGACACCTGATTAACCCAAACCATGAAAAACAACCCCAGACTATTACTCCTCCTCCACCAAACTTTACAGTTGGCACTGTGCATTCGGGCTGGTAGCATTCTCCTGGCATCCACCAAACCCAAATTTGTTCGTCTGTCTAGAAAATGGTGAAGATTGATTCATCAATCCAGGGAGCGAGTTTCCATTGCTCCAGAGTCCTATGGCGGCAAGCTTTACACCACTCCAGCCGACGCTTGGCATTGCACATGGTGAACTTAGGCTTGTGTGCGGCTGCTCAGCCATGGAAACCCATTTGATGAAGTTCCTGACAAACAGTTATTGTGCTGACATTGCATTCAGAGGCAGTTTGGGACTCAGTAGTGAGTGTTGCAACCGAGGACAGATGATTTTTACTCGCTACGTGCTTCAGTACTCGGAGGTCCCGTTCTGTGAGCTTGTGTGTCCTACCACTTCGCTACTGAGCCACTGTTGCTCCTCAACGTTTCCACTTCACAATAGCAGCACTTACAGTTGACCGGGGCAGCTCTAGCAGGGCAGAAATTTGACGAACTGACTTGTTGGAAAGGTGGCATCCTATGATGGTGCCACGTTGAACGTCACTGAGCTCTTTAGTAGCGCCATTCTACTGCTAATGTTTGTCTATGGAGATTGCATGGCTGTGTGCTTGATTTTATACACCTGTCAGCAACGAGTGAGGCGGAAATAGCTGAATCGACTCGTTTGAAGGGGTGTACATATACTTTTTAAATGAGAAATCAACTTGAAATCCATAAAATATGTCACCATGTCATTGGATTTAGGTTAAACGTTGGGTAAATGTTTTTTTATAAAGTCCCTTACGTTCATGACCTTTTGCAAATCCAATCAGTTCCCAACGTTGATTCAACATCATCACATTACATTTTTTGGGGGTTGAAATGACGTGGAAAAAACTATGTTGATTCAACCCGTTTTTTTTTGTCCAGTGGGAGGGCATTATTTTGGCTTCAAATAAAACCTAAGTGAAAGATAATGAATAAACCTTATCTTAAACATTTAATGAATAAGACTGGATAGATGGGACATAGTAGGAAACATATTAATTATGGGAAAAATTACAATTTCTTCCTCAATATCAGTTAAACAGCTATGAAACGCAGGTTGTCATGTTGAATAGTAGACACATCAATGTTGAATAGTAGACACATCCCAGTGCTTTCTGTGTGTGTGTGTGTGTGTGTGTGTGTGTGTGTGTGTGTGTGTGTGTGTGTGTGTGTGTGTGTGTGTGTGTGTGTGCGTGCATGCGTGCGTGTATGTGTGTGTGTATGTGTGTGTGTGTGCGTGCGTGCGTGCGTGCGTGCGTGTGTGTGTGTGTAAAACCCTGAGAACAGGAGCATGTGTTGTTGGGAGGGACTCAGGAATGTATCCAGGTCAGCTGTGATGTCCCAGCTGGAGTAGAGGAGGCTACACCTGTCAGCATCCAGAGGCCTCGCTCTCTCTATCTCTCTATCTCTCCATCTCTCTTCTCTCTCTCTCCCTCCCTCTCTGTCTCTATCCCTCTCTCTCCCTCTCTGTCTCTATCCCTCCATCCCTTTCTCTCTCTGTCTCCATCCATCCACCCCCCCTCTCTCTATCTCTCTCCATCCCTCTCTCTCTGTCTCTATCCATCCCTCTCTCTCTCTCTCTCTCTCTCTCTCTCTCTCTCTCTCTCTCTCTCTCTCTCTATCCCTCCATCCCTCTCTCTCTTTCTCTCTCTCTCTATCCATCCCTCTCTCTCTCTGTCTCTCTCTGTCTCTCTCTCTCTCTCTCTCTCTCTCTCTCTCTCTCTCTCTCTATCTCTCTCTCTCTTTCTCCAGCTGGACGTGCAGGAACCCCTCACCCCACATAGATCCAGGCCGTGTGAGTCAGTCCAGCTCAGCCATGCGTGTCCTACTCTGGGAATTCACTCTGGGATCTTACGTTAGGTCCCTCTCTCTCTTTCTCTCCCTGTCTGTTATTAACCTCACTGTGTCTCTTCCCTATCTCTCTTTTATTTCACCCCCTCCATCTTTTTATCATTCTCTCTCTGTCTGTTGTCTCTTCCACTCCTCTCTCTGTCTGTTGTCTCTTCCACTCCTCTCTCTGTCTGTTCTCTCTTCCACTCCTCTCTCTGTCTGTTGTCTCTTCCACTCCTCTCTCTGTAACTCTCTCTCTCTGTTGTCTCTTCCACTCCTCTCTCTGTCTGTTGTCTCTTCCACTCCTCTCTCCGTCTGTTGTCTCTTCCACTCCTCTCTCCATCTGTTGTTTCTTCCACTCCTCTCTCTGTCTGTTGTCTCTTCCACTCCTCTCTCTGTCTGTTGTCTCTTCCAGTCCTCTCTCTGTAACTCTCTCTCTGTCTGTTCTCTCTTCCACTCCTCTCTCCATCTGTTGTCTCTTCCACTCCTCTCTCTGTAACTCTCTCTCCATCTGTTGTCTCTTCCACTCCTCTCTTTGTCTGTTGTCTCTTCCATTCCTTTCACTGTCTGTTGTCTCTTCCACTCCTCTCTCTGTCTGTTGTCTCTTCCACTCCTTTCTCTGTCTGTTGTCTCTTCCACTCCTCTCTGTGTCTGTTGTCTTTTCCACTCCTCTCTCTGTCTGTTGTCTCTTCCACTCCTCTCTCCGTCTGTTGTCTCTTCCACTCCTCTTTCTGTCTGTTGTCTCTTCCACTCCTCTCTCCGTCTGTTGTCTCTTCCACTCCTCTCTTTGTCTGTTGTCTCTTCCACTACTCTCTCTGTCTGTTGTCTCTTCCACTCCTCTCTCTGTAACTCTCTCTCTGTCTGTTGTCTCTTCCACTCCTCCCTCCGTCTGTTGTCTCTTCCACTCCTCTCTTTGTCTGTTGTCTCTTCCACTACTCTCTCTGTCTGTTGTCTCTTCCACTCCTCTCTCTGTAACTCTCTCTCTGTCTGTTGTCTCTTCCACTCCTCCCTCCGTCTGTTGTCTCTTCCACTCCTCTCTCCGTCTGTTGTCTCTTCCACTCCTCTCTTTGTCTGTTGTCTCTTCCACTCCTCTCTCCGTTTTGTAAGTTTGACATGTTTGCTTTTGTAAATGGCAGGATAAGATCCCGGGTTCCCTATGGGAGACGGCAATGTCTTGACCAGTCGACCAAAGGTGCCAAGACTAACTTTGAAGTCACAGACGGGGCTACCTCATCAAGGAACCATATAATGCAGCCAGGAAAGACACGGCAATACAAGGCTATAACATCTACAGAAAAGACAGAAATGCCAAAGGTGGAGGTGTTGCTGTTTATATTCAGAACCATGTTCCTGTAAAGACTATAGAGGATCTCATGTTAAATACTGTTGAAGTAATATGGCTACAGGTTCACCTGCCTCCCCTAAGCCCATTCTAGTGGAAAACTGCTATAGATCACCAAGTGCTAACAGTCAATATCTGGATAATATGTGTGACATGCTTGATAATGTATGTGATAATAACAGAGAGGTTTATTGCTTATCCCAGTTACTAGTAAGCATGCACCCATTAAGAAAATGACTTTAAAATTAAATCCCTATGAATGGATGAGGAATTGAACAATTGTATGGTTGAGGGGGATGAGGCAAAATGAATGGCAAATAGGTCTGGCTGCACAACCGATTGGCGAATGTACATTAAATTGAGAAATCATGTGACTAAACTGAATAAAAATAAGAATATACTAAACTATGAAACAAAGATAGATGACAAAGAATGATAGTAAAAAGCTTTGACATTTTCTGAAAAAAGGCAAACTCAGCTCCATCATTCATTGAATCAGATGGCTCATTCATCACAAAACCCAATGATATTGACAACTACGTTAATGATTTTTTCATTGGCAAGATTAGCAAATTTAGGCATGACATGCCAGCAACAAACCCTGACACTACACATCCAAGTACATCTGGCCAAATTATGAAAGACAAGCGTTGTCATTTTAAATTCCATGAAGAGATTTTTAAATTATTGTCGTCTATCAACAATGATAAGCCACCAGGGTCTGACAACTTGGATGGACAATTACTGAGGATAATAGTGGATGATATTTCCACTCCTATTTGCCATATTTTCAATTTAAGCCTACTAGAAAGTGTGTGCCCTCGGGCCTGGAGGGAAGCAAAAGTAATTTCGTTACCTAAGAATAGTAAAGCCCCCTTTACTGGCTCAAATAGCCGACCAATCAGCCTGTTAACAACCCTTAGAAAGGTTTAGAAACAAATTATGTTTGACCAGATACAATGCTATTTTACAGTAAACAAATTGACAACAGACTTTCAGCACGCTTATAGGGAAGAGAGTGGGTGGCAATAGGGAAGGTCATTAAACACAGCACAGCACTTACATAAATGACTGATGATTGGCTGAGAGAAATTTATGATAAAACGATTTGGGGCTGTTTTGTTAGACTTCAGTGCGGCTTTTGACACTATCGATCATAGTCTGATGTTTGAAAAATGTATGTGTTATGGCTTCACATCCCCTGCTATATTGTGGATAAAGAGTTACCTGTCTAACAGAACACAGAGGGTGTCCTTTAGTGGAAGTCTCTCCAACATAATCCAGGTAGAATCAGGAATTTCACAGGGCAGCTGTCTAGGCCCCTTACTTTTTCAATCTTACTAATGACCTGCCACTTTGAGTAAAGCCAGTGTGTCTATGTATGCGAATGACTCAACACTATACATTTCAGCTACTACAGCGACTGAAATAACTTCCAAGCTTAACAAAAATAGCTGCAGTGAGTTTCGGAATGGGTGACAAGGAAAAAGTTAGTCCTAAATATTAAAGCATTGTTAAAAAATAATGTGGAAATTAGGTTGCAATTGGCTCAGAGCAGGGCAGCACGGCCAGCCCTGGAATGTACACAGAGTGCAAATGATCAATCTCTCCTGGCTCAAAGTGGAGGAGAGATTGATTTCAGCACTACTTGTACAGTACCAGTCAAAAGTTTGGATACACCTACTCATTCAAGGATTTATTTTTATTTTTGACTATTTTCTACATTTTACACTCTAAAAATAAATGGTTTCTGGAGTATCCTTTAGGGGTTCCTCACATTGAAACTGTGGGGAAACCCATACAAATTCCTAGAATAACATTTGAAAAGCGTTCTTCAAAGGACCCCTTTAGATGGATCCTTTTGAATAAATGTGTTGGGTTAAGTTTGAATTATTAATAATAATAATATGAATAACAATAACAGTAACACAATGTTTTAGTTGTCAGTGTTTATTTTTTATTTAAAAAAAATCTAAATATCAGGTAAAATCCCAACAGAGCCCAGTGGATGTATCCTCTGGCGTGTTGATGTTCATGTGTTGATGTTCTCCGTATCCAGACTTTTCAGTGCATGGTGATTGATTAGGTTTCCAGACATATATGGGGAGGGGGGGGGGGGGGTATTCTGTGAATCCCAAAAAATAGTAATTATACAGATTAACAAAACATGACATACAACAATATTCATATCTGGGTTTTTGTGGTAAAATGTAAATGAAAAAAACTGTTTTGATACATACATACCTTGTCCATAATGTAGAAGCCTATGGGATATTCATTGAAGAGGTCAGGGAGGAGGATGGTACATGTGATCTGCATAACATACCATTACCAATTGACATACCTTTGTATGCCTCCTCGTCTGTTTGACTGCAGACACTGATACAGAAGTGAGCAGTTCAGTCATCTGAACACAAAACAGCTAGCATTCAACATATTCTTATAGCCAAAATTTTTTAGCCACTTTGTTGATTGATATCCAATGAATTGTGTCCATTTTCTGTTTTAGAAAGATTTGCACAAATATGAAAAGACAGATGGTATCATCATAAAACAATATCAATTTAGATCACACAAGGGACAAACCTTACCTTAAACTGAGGAGATCTTTAAATATTTCAGTTAAGTGCCTCCACCTGTTGTCCTTTCAAATTCAAATCATAATGTTTCACTTTGATAGTTAGGTTCCTGCAAGAACCCCCACCAACTAAAGAGGTTCCTCAATGAACCCCACCTCCTATGGAGCAAGAACACTAAGGTTCTTTTAAGAACTTTGAGGATCTTAGAAGAACCCTTGCTGAACCCCTATTTTATTGATTGTAGAATAATAGTGAAGACATAAAACTATGAAATAACATATATGGAATCATGTGTTAACCAAAGAAGTGCAAAACAAATATTGTCTATTTTAGATTCTTCAAAGTAGCCACACTTGCCTTGATGACAGCTTTGTACAATCTTGGCATTCTCTCCACCAGTTTCACCTGGAAGGAATGATCTTGAAGGAGTTCCCACGTATGCTGACCACTTGTTGGCTGCTTTTCCTTCACTCTGCGGTCCAATTTATCCCAAACCCTCTCAATTGGGTTGAGGTTGGGTGATTGTGGAGGCCAGGTCATCTGATGCAGCACTCCATCACTCTCCTTCTTGGTCAAATAGCCCTTAAACAGCCTGAAGGTGTGTTTTGGGTCATTGTCATGTTGAGAAAACAAATATATAGCACTGACAGTGTCCCCCACACATCACACCTCCTCCTCTATGCTTCACGGTGGGAACCACACATGTGGAGATCATCCGTTCAACTACTCTGCGTCTCACAAAGATACTGCCAAAAACACAACGGTTGGAATTAAAACCTCAAATTTGGACTCCAGACCAAAGGACAGATTTCCACTGGTCAAATTCCGTTGCTCACGTTTCTTGGCCCAAGCAAGTCTCTTCTTCTTATTGGTGTCCTTTAGTTGTGGTTTCTTTGCCACAATTCGACCATGAAGGCCTGATTCACACAGTCTCCTCTGAACAGTTGATGTTGAGATGTGTCTGTTACTTGAACTCTGTGAAGCATTTTTTTGGGCTGCAATTTCTGAGGCTGGTAACTCTAATGAACTTATCCTCTGCGCTAGAGGTAACTTCGGGCTCTTCCTTTCCTGTGGTGGTCCTCATGAGAGACAGTTTCATCATAGCGCTCAATGGTTTTTGCGACTCCACTTGAAGAAACGTTCAAAGTTCTTGACATTTTCTGGATTGACTGACCTTCATGTCTTAAAGTAATGATGTACTGTCAATTCTCTTTGCTTTTTTGAGCTGTTCTTGCCATAGTATGGACTTTGTCTTTTACCAAATAGGGCCATCTTCTGTATACCACCCCTACCTTGTCACAACACAACTGATTGGCTCAAATGCATGAAGAAGGAAATAAATTCCACAAATTAACTTTTAAGAAGGCACACCTGCTAATTGAAATACATTCCAGGTGACTACCTCATGAAGCAGGTTGAGAGAATGCCAAGGGTGTGCAAACCTGTCATCAGGGCAAAGGGTGACATCTTTGATGAATCTCAAATATAAAATATATTTAGTTTTTTTTGTATATATTTGCTTGATACTTTTTTGGTTACTACATGATTCCTTATATGCTATTTCATAGTTATTCTACAATGTAGAAAA
This sequence comes from Oncorhynchus clarkii lewisi, assembly GCF_045791955.1. Lineage (NCBI taxonomy): Eukaryota > Metazoa > Chordata > Actinopteri > Salmoniformes > Salmonidae > Oncorhynchus > Oncorhynchus clarkii. The sequence continues at coordinate 6,714,188 of NC_092147.1, forward strand.
TAATAAAAATAAAGAATGACTCTTGAATGAGTAGGTGTGTCCAAACATTTGACTGGCACTCTATATATATAGTGTATATATCCCTTCCTCCTTCTCTCTCCTTCTCTTCGGCCTCGGTCATCCCATCCCTCTCAGCAGTAGCACAACAGGGCTGAGTGAATCTGGTGGTGAAAAGGACTTGGTTGCAGTAGGAATGTGATGCCTTGGCATGTGTTGATGGAAACCCTGCCATTAGGCCCGGGCCCAGAAAGGTTTAGTCACAGAGTGTAAACAATGGGCCTCCCAAAGGAGGACACCCACTTCCTGCATGGGATAGTGAGGTAGAAACCTGCTACACACACACACACACCGGCAAAATGAGGTCGTTGTTATTACCAATACATGTAATTGCTTCGCTACCATGGCCTATTTATTGCCTTACCTCCTCACGCCATTTGCACACACTGTATATAGACTTGTTCTATTGTGTTATCGACTGTACGTTTGTTTTACTCTCTGTGTTGTTTTTTGTGTCTCACTGCTTTGCTTTATCTTGGCCAGGTCTCAGTCAAAATGACAACTTGTTCTCAACTAGCCTACCTGGTTAAATGAAGGTGAAAAAAATAGAAAAACAAAAAAAAATACAATCATTATCACCATCATCAGCTACACACACACACACACACACACACACACACACACACACACACACACACACAAATAACAAATATGGTGATATTGTCTTCTAACTTTGTTTGGGTCCATGTAACCTAATGTAGCAGGGTTCTACCTCCCCCTCTGAAGGTGGGGTCCTCTCTGATAGCGTCCACATTATTTATTTAGATGTGACCTGATAGAAACTGAATTATATACCACACGTAACCCCAAATAATGACATTTATCTTTTATACTTGCTTTGCTGCTGTCAGCCCAACTACCAGCCATCCACATTCCATATTCTGTTTACAATCCAAGATGGAGGTCAATCCAAGATGGAGGTCAATCCAAGATGGAGGTCAATCCAAGATGGAGGTCAATCCAAGCTGGCGGTCAATTCAAGGCATGATAAAGGGAATCTCAGTTAAGTTACTGTACCTTATTTGGCACAAGAGCTACAGTAACACTGTTGTAACGTTACATTAACCCTACAGTACCTACAGTAACATTACATTAACCCTACAGTAACATTACATTAACCCTACGGTAACATTACATTAACCCTACAGTAACATTAACCCTACGGTAACATTACATTAACCCTACAGTAACATTACATTAACCCTACAGTAACATTAACCCTACAGTAACATTACATTAACCCTACGGTAACATTACATTAACCCTACAGTAACATTACATTAACCCTACAGTAACATTAACCCTACGGTAACATTACATTAACCCTACGGTAAAGTTTCATTAAACCTACAGTAACATTACATTAACCCTACAGTAACATTACATTAACCCTACAGTAACGTTACATTAACCCTACGGTACCTACAGTAACATTACATTAACCCTACAGTAACATTACATTAACCCTACGGTACCTACAGTAACGTTACATTAACCCTACAGTAACATTACATTAACCCTACAGTAACATTACATTAACCCTACAGTAACATTAACCCTACAGTAACATTACATTAACCCTACAGTAACATTACATTAACCCTACAGTAACATTAACCCTACAGTAACATTAACCCTACGGTAACATTACATTAACCCTACAGTAACATTACATTAACCCTACAGTAACATTACATTAACCCTACAGTAACGTTACATTAACCCTACGGTACCTACAGTAACATTACATTAAACCTACAGTAACATTACATTAACCCTACAGTAACATTAACCCTACGGTAACATTACATTAACCCTACAGTAACATTACATTAACCCTACGGTACCTACAGTAACGTTACATTAACCCTACGGTAACATTACATTAACCCTACAGTAACATTACATTAACCCAAAAGGAACATTACATCAACCCTACAGTAACATTACATTAACCCAAAAGGAACATTACATTAACCCTACGGTATCGCTAGAATAACACTACACCATTCACATCCCAGCCCATCTTACAAGGAGGTTGTTGAATAATTCAGCTGTTGGTACTTGTGAAGGGACTGGGTTATGTTCAGGGACCCCTATGATCTATAATTCAATATAACATGAAAGTGCATAAGATATCAGGCCAGAGCATAATGGGACCAATCCATTTCCTATATTATTCATCTCTTTAGGATTGTCTTTGACCACAAACGGTGTATATTTTGAAGTCTATTTCTTTTTCATGGGTGTTTTTGTGTTGTTTTCTAATTAAACAAGCCAGATGGGTACATTGAAGGATATTATCCTATTGATCTAAATATTATGTCAATAGTATGACTGAATGTAGTTACATAGTAAATATTACACTTTTGTTTGGGGGGGGGGGGATGTTTTAAGTCAGTTATTGTGACATTGTTGTTCTGATAAATTTGCTACATAGCTGCTCTCCAAAGCACTTGTCATTTCACAACAGTTTTAGCAAAATCTTGTACTGTTCTGTAGCTCAGTTGATAGAGCATGGTAGTTGGTTTGATTCCTGGGACCACCCATTCTTGTACCCTTTGGATAAAAGCGTCTGCTAACTGCACAGCAGTAGCATGGTGAAAAGCTTGGCTCTCATAGCGGTCCGATCTTTCTTCCTCTGGAAACCTAAACTTAGGAAGCACACTGCTGTGCCTCTTGAAATATGACCGTAACAAAACTTCTAACAGCTGGGTTTAAATGGACCATTTGGGATCCATAAAAAACCCTGTATCCAGCTATTGTTTGCCACAACATTTCAACCAACTCTCCCTGGCTTTACCTCAACAACCACGTTGAGCATTAACACTTCCAAAAGATGCAGCATCGTCAGGGCCACATCCACAAATCTCAAATCAAATTTAAAAAAACGCCCCCCCCCACACCTTTGTATCTTTTCCCAAATCAAATAGGCCTGACTCAAATACATTAAAAAAATACATCTCAGACAATACCCACTAACAAGGGCACAGCAGCGCTAAAGCCTGTGCTGAGATCCTCCACACCTTGCAGGTGGCTGCCGGAAGAAAAGGCTCAGCGCTCCCTGCTTTTTTCTGTTGGAGGCTGTGAAGTGAAGACTGATGGTGTCAGAGCTCTTTACTCTCCACCGAGGGAGTCCATTATAGAGGGTGAGTCTGTCTGTCTGTCTGTCTGTCTGTCTGTCTGTCTGTCTGTCTGTCTGTCTGTCTGTCTGTCTGTCTGTCTGTCTCCCTCTCTCTGTCTCCCTCTCTCTGTCTCTCTCTCTCTCTCTCTCTCTCTCTCTCTCTCTCTCTCTCTCTCTCTCTCTCTCTCTGTCTGTCTGTCTGTCTGTCTGTCTGTCTGTCTGTCTGTCTGTCTGTCTGTCTGTCTCTCTCTCTCTCTCTCTCTCTCTGTGTCCTTAAAAAAGGGAACACTGTGAGTCACCGAATAAGAGCCTGAAAATGTCCATCCTAGAGTGAACAGACGGAGACAGTAAACACATCACACATCACATGCAGTACATTGCGCACCTAAAGATTTGCACATTGCTGGTGTAAGTGGCAGCGATTGCCATTCACTACCATAGAAGTAAGGGAAATGTCCATCTTAATGCAGAATTCTGTAGCGTCAGTGGTATCGATGCAATGTAAAAGCTAAAAGCTCCAATGTTAAACGTGCAGTTTTAACCATATTGTAGGTGATATGCCTCATTTATTGTCCATACAGATTGTAAGGACCCCCCCCATCTCAGTGACAAAAAAACCCCAATTGGGCTGGTCCAACTCGAGGTGTCATAAAAAATAAATAAAAAACAACTGTACAAAAATTACATTTCCACCCCCCCTCATAAAAATGTACTCAAAATACTGTTAACGACCTCAAAAAAACAATATTTGTAGTGACCCTGTTTATAAACGTAGATCGACTTTTCCACTTCAGCTTTTTGTGGTACAGTTGATGCCATTCAGGGCTACAGACCAAAAGACTGAGAAGGTTGAGGGTTCGCCGACAACCACGGACGAGCTCGCTCTCCCTGTATGTTTCATTACACTACGATCAGATGCAGACAAATCATCAGCCAGGGGGAAAATCACATTTTCAACATTTTGATGCTCTATTTATAATTATATTAATACATGATTACAAATTATATTATATATAATTTACAACTATTTTTCCACCAACAGGTTTCAGTGCCAATTAGCAAAGCACACCAGCTTCAGGCACTTCAATACAATAAAATAGACCATGTAAATCTGGACAAACAGACAACACATCCCTCCCTACCTTGTATTCCTACCCAGTATAGAAGGCTTGGCTTGACAATCTATGAATGTCATTCAACTTTTTTTGGGGTGTTTTGTAGATGTCTCTTTCCATTCATCAAATGGCTGCATCACAGTTTGGATGTTGGAATTATATTTTGGAAGAACGTGTGCAGGTAGCTCTACAAGGGACTTTTTTAAGTAGCCTTACCAGATCAGTTAAGAACAAATTCTTATTTAAAATGACGGTCTACCCTGGCCAAACCCAAGCCCGGATGACGCTGAGGCCAATTGTGCGCCACACTATGGGACTCCCGATAACGTCCGGTTGTGGTACAGCCCAGGTAGAGAGCCGGGTCTGTAGTGACGTCTCTAGCGCTGAGATGCAGTGCCTTAAACCGCTGCGCCACCCGGGAGCCACAAAACCTAAAGGATTTAGGGAGAAGGGGAGGGGTTCACCGACACATCTGTTATAATCTAGAGGATTTAGGGATAAGGGGGCGAGGGATGACGCCAGGGAGGGAGACTGTTACTGAGAAAATAAAGTCATTAAAGAGAAAGTGTTCAACAGAAATCTGACTATGTCCTCACCTGGTGTCCACAGTGAGTGGCTGCCGAGTACTGCATACTGAAAAACACACACACACACACACACACACACACACACACACACACACACACACACACACACACACACACACACACACACACACACACACACACACACACACACACACACACATACTGTATGAACACTAAGAAATATATCTTAGTTACATAAATATAAATAATGGAGTGTCCTTACTGGTCCTCTTGCCCATCAGGACCATACTGTATGCTTGCCATCCACTGATCCTAGACAATGAGAAAAGTTCCACCGTTCTTCAAAGTCAGCAGCGATGGCCCTTCAGTTATCCTTGGTTGGGACAGGCATGAATTCCCCCAACGAGGTAGTCCCAGATGGCCCTGGTCACACTCGAACCCATCCAACTGTGCAGTGGCTCCACATGGTATTTATAGGCAATCGTTTTTTGGAAGGAATCTCCAGTTGCAAGGTACCTGTCAGGAATATAATGTAATTATTAAACTTTCACATCAACAGGTCATCATTGTAGGTTACTAAAGTATAACATCTCTCATTGATGATAACATTGGATAGATATGCGTGTGTAGCATGTGACAATAGCAGGATCATATCAAGGATAACATCAAAAAAATAAAATAAATGAATATACCACTTGAAGATTGATGATGAGTTGATCATTTGAATCAGCTGTGTGTAGTGCTAAAGGCAAACGCACAAAAAATGTGCACCCTTTCTGGTCCACAGGACCAGGGTCCCCCTTTCAAAAAAACGATGTCAATGTTGGAGCTGACAACAACCGGGAGCGCTGAGCTACACACACGGCAGCCGTTCAGCTGACGTTTATCGTGTCCCTTGCGTCAGCACCTTTTAAGCTCTCCTGAATAACTAGGCCAATGGGAAGTGTATGTAGCCACACCGACTTGGGATAATGACGATCTGCTATACAGACCCGACTGGCCTGCTACGGACCTTATAAAACTGCCGAGAGATAGACCCCACAACTGATCCAAATGGAATACATGGAATGAAACACTCAAAATCACAGAGCTGTTGAGCAATTATTTAAATTAAATATTCCCTGCAGCCTAGAGTAGATTGTTGTACCCCACCTGAAAACAATTATTGCAACAATTCATTACATTTGTGGTATCGTAGGTTACTATAGTCTAGGTAGGATAATTGTATTGTGGTATTGTGGTAAGAACAGGCATTGTAGTATTGGTATTAATGGTGTCAGCACACTAGATAAGTAAATAACTTGTTCTAAGGGACAGTTAGACATTTTACTGGTGGGGGGGGGGGTCCTAAATAATGAGGGTTCTTTATCATTTGTAACTTTTTTTGTTGTTACCTTTTTTGTAATTTGGGTTATGTTCTTTTTTATTGGACAGGGGGGTAGTGCATTTTTTCCCTGATTTACATATTTTTGTCAGGTTTTACTAAATCATTTCTTCCATCCTAGACTAATGTCTTCATCTGCTTGCATGTGTCAAGGGGTTTTGGTATTTCCCTTGTCTAACTGTCTATCCTGCCCTCTATCCACCACTCATAGTGACAATAGTGGTAGGTGGATCGTTTTGTCCGGATCTGCAATAGGCTAACAGGCGATCATACCACACATAAAAAAAACATTCAAAGCTGCACCAATTTTTTTTAACAAGAACCAATAGGAATAGCTGAAAGGTAGCAGAGAGTCCATCATTGTGCATAAAATAACAGTGAAGACGTGTAGCTCATAAAGCTCCGCTGTTGATCTTGTTTAGGGACAATACAATTATCCTACCTTGACTATAGTAACCTACAATACCACAATACAATTATCCTACCTAGACTATAGTAACCTACAATACCACAATACAATTAGGAGAGCAGATTGAGAGCCGTACCTCCATGCGCCCTGTTAAAACAGATGGTGGATATGAGAGAGAGAGACAGAAAGCGAAATTGTGCGTGTCACAGGAGGTTGGTGGCACCTTTAATTGGGGAGGACGAGCTCGTGGTAATGGCTGGAGCGGAATAAATGGAATGGCATCAAATACATCAAACGCGTGGTTTCCATGGTTTCCATGGTTTCCATGGTTTCCATGTGTTTGATGCCATTTAATCTGCTCCATTCAAGCCATTATTATGAGCCGGCCTCCCCTCAGCAGCCTCCACTGGTGCATGTGTGTGTGTGGGAGGCCACCGTAAGGTTATTAAGAGATTTGGGGTGAAGCCTTGGCACAGAGAACAAAGTGAAGATGGACAGACAGGCAGCAGACAAGGGAGCCACCGTTATATGTCTGTGTCCACCATTTCGTCCCATTTCGTCCCTGATAGTGATACAGTTTTTTAAAACAAAATAATTGATGTGTTCTGTGATTGACACTATAGACTAGTATCACTATCAATTCTGTTATCAGTTCAGTGAGGGAACACATTATGCAATTGTGACCTGGAATGTGTTCAAGAAGCCACGCAATTGAAAATGTTTTGCAACACAAAATGAAAATGAGCATTTCCTGTTGGTCAAGTCCATATAGTCACTCCCTGATTCTGTCCCTTTTCTTCCATTTGGTGCCCAAATTAACACGACCCGGGTTGAATGATTATAGGACAACATGGATACATACATTTGTCATATCTGCAGGCAACCGAGATTAGGGAGTGTGTTGCCCTTTAAATTAGGCAGTATTTTGCTGTCTGTTAACTGTAAATCAAACTGCGCAGTAGGGAAACCAAAACTTGAGTTGAGACATTCATTCTGAGTGGTTAAGGACAGGGCTAAACCAGAAACACAAACAGGCTTGGCACTTTAAATGAACCTGTGATGTTTGGAGCCGTCTATCACGGTTTTAACCCATCCTCAACCCCATCTCAACCACCTTAGCTAACAGGCACTAATGTTTCCCCTAATAGACGGTTCTCACGGTTTTAACCCATCCTCAACCCCATCTCAATCCCCTTAGCTAACAGGCACTAACGTTTCCGCTAATAGACGGTTGGAAAATTGCCGTGGAAATCAAATGCCGAGCCATGCCGTTACCTTCACCGTTCCATTATGTATTAGAAATATTGATAAACCATTAGACATTATTAATCACTTGATCATTCAAAAAAACACACAAAACTAGGGCACAGTGAGGGCCCATTTCTATTTATTTATTTTCCATTTTGAACCGGAAAAATGGACAAGCGGGTATTTGAAGCAAAGACCAATTAAATCCACCGTACAATATCCTGTGCCAGGAAATGACAGTCCAGTTTCTTACTAGAGAACAGGGTGTACCAGTCTGGGCAGTGCTGAGGAGGGGGAGGAGGTAGAGTGGGGCGGCGGCTGGATGTCCTTACACGCACCCTTACACACACCGGAATAACCACGGGCCTAACACACACCGGCAAAAAAACGGTTCTGCTGCACACCACGTGCATATAAACAGACAGGCAGACAGGAAGGAGACACACGCACATGGATGGACAGACAGATACACACACACACACACACACACACACACACACACACACACACACACACACACACACACACACACACACACACACACACACACACACACACACACACACACACACACCGGCCCCTCTCAGTCCTAGTGTGCATCAAGGGAGCCAGTAGCAGACATGAGGGCAGGGCTGGTGTTTACAAGGGTGGTGGAACAGAGAGGGTACGAGGGTGGGGGTGGGGGGGATGCTGGGGTTTACAGGGGTGAGACAGAGAGGGTACGAGGGTGGGGGGGTGCTGGGGTTTACAGGGGTGGTGAGACAGAGAGGGTACGAGGGTGGGGGGGGCTGGGGTTTACATGGGTGGTGGAACAGAGAGGGTACGAGGGTGGGGGGGGGGCTGGTGTTTACAGGGGTGGTGGAACAGAGAGGGTACGAGCGTGGGGGGAGGCTGGGGTTTACTGGGGTGGTGGAACAGAGAGGGTACGAGGGTGGGGGGGCTGGTGTTTACAGGGGTGGTGGAACAGAGAGGGTACGAGGGTGGGGGGAGGCTGGGGTTTACAGGGGTGGCGGGACAGAGAGGGTACGAGGGTGGGGGAGGCTGGGGTTTACAGGGGTGGGACAGAGAGGGTACGAGGGGGGGGGGCTGGGGTTTACAGGGGTGGGACAGAGAGGGTAAGAGAGGGGTGCGGTAGGGGGATTGAGGTCAGCCAGGGAGGGGACCAGGACTGTCCATTTGAAATACATTAAAGTAAACAAGAGGTCAAAAATAGAATCATTGGGTTTTTGAAGACATCACTTGGTAAACTTTAAGATTTCCTTGAATTCAAGGCTTTTGGGATACAGTAAACAAAAGGAGTCCATTCTTTCAGTGAATGTAAAATACTGTATTCATGTCTAACCCATAATCACGGCTGTTACTCTGTGGTTAGTATGGCATCTGTAATCATTGTGTGATTTACAGTATAGGCCTCACTGGTATGGTATAACGACATGTATCTCTGCTTCCAGATAGATCAAATACAATACTGTATGTCATTATATAGTATATTCAGTTATATACTGTATTCAGTTATATGTAGTATATTCAGTTATATACTGTATTCAGTTATATATAGAATTTAAGTTATATATAGTATTTTCAGTTATATAGTATATTCAGTTAAATATAGTATATTCAGTTACATATATACTGCATTCAGTTATATATATACAGTGCCTTGCGAAAGTATTCCGCCTCCTTGAACTTTGCGACCTTTTGCCAAATTTCAGGCTTCAAACATAAAGATATAAAACTGTATTTTTTTGTGAAGAATCAACAACAAGTGGGACACAATCATGAAGTGGAACGACATTTATTGGATATTTCAAACTTTTTTAACAAATCAAAAACAGAAAAATTGGGCGTGCAAAATTATTCAGCCCCCTTAAGTTAATACTTTGTAGCGCCACCTTTTGCTGCGATTACAGCTGTAAGTCGCTTGGGGTATGTCTCTATCAGTTTTGCACATCGAGAGACTGAAATTTTTTCCCATTCCTCCTTGCAAAACAGCTCGAGCTCAGTGAGGTTGGATGGAGAGCATTTGTGAACAGCAGTTTTCAGTTCTTTCCACAGATTCTCGATTGGATTCAGGTCTGGACTTTGACTTGGCCATTCTAACACCTGGATATGTTTATTTTTGAACCATTCCATTGTAGATTTTGCTTTATGTTTTGGATCATTGTCTTGTTGGAAGACAAATCTCCGTCCCAGTCTCAGGTCTTTTGCAGACTCCATCAGGTTCTTCCAGAATGGTCCTGTATTTGGCTCCATCCATCTTCCCATCAATTTTAACCATCTTCCCTGTCCCTGCTGAAAAAAAGCAGGCCCAAACCATGATGCTGCCACCACCATGTTTGACAGTGGGGATGGTGTGTTCAGCTGTGTTGCTTTTACGCCAAACATAACGTTTTACATTGTTGCCAAAAAGTTCAATTTTGGTTTCATCTGACCAGAGCACCTTCTTCCACATGTTTGGTGTGTCTCCCAGGTGGCTTGTGGCAAACTTTAAACGACACTTTTTATGGATATCTTTAAGAAATGGCTTTCTTGCCACTCTTCCATAAAGGCCAGATTTGTGCAATATACGACTGATTGTTGTCCTATGGACAGAGTCTCCCACCTCAGCTGTAGATCTCTGCAGTTCATCCAGAGTGATCATGGGCCTCTTGGCTGCATCTCTGATCAGTCTTCTCCTTGTATGAGCTGAAAGTTTAGAGGGACGGCCAGGTCTTGGTAGATTTGCAGTGGTCTGATACTCCTTCCATTTCAATATTATCACTTGCACAGTGCTCCTTGGGATGTTTAAAGCTTGGGAAATATTTTTGTATCCAAATCCGGCTTTAAACTTCTTCACAACAGTATCTCGGACCTGCCTGGTGTGTTCCTTGTTCTTCATGATGCTCTCTGCGCTTTTAACGGACCTCTGAGACTATCACAGTGCAGGTGCATTTATACGGAGACTTGATTACACACAGGTGGATTGTATTTATCATCATTAGTCATTTAGGTCAACATTGGATCATTCAGAGATCCTCACTGAACTTCTGGAGAGAGTTTGCTGCACTGAAAGTAAAGGGGCTGAATAATTTTGCACGCCCAATTTTTCAGTTTTTGATTTGTTAAAAAAGTTTGAAATATCCAATAAATGTCGTTCCACTTCATGATTGTGTCCCACTTGTTGTTGAGTCTTCACAAAAAAATACAGTTTTATATCTTTATGTTTGAAGCCTGAAATGTGGCAAAAGGTCGCAAAGTTCAAGGGGGCCGAATACTTTCGCAAGGCACTGTATATATATATATTATTGGGATCATTTTGATATTCAGAAATGGCATCTTGCATATTGGGATAGTTTGAGACAACTGCAGAGATTTCAGGTCTTTGTGATCAATATGGCTAAATATTTCCACTGAGAATGTTTTTCGTGTCTTTTCAACCAAAAAAAGATGTGTTTTCAATGTCTTTTAAACATCTTTTCAGCATCTTCTTAACATCTTTTCAACGTCCTTTCAACATTTTGTGCTCATAGGAGTGGACCTGAAACAGAGGTTACCTCTCATTTAATCTAAGTGGTGGTGAAAATACCTTTTTAGCAGTATTTTTGAGAAAAAAAAAGTCTGCAGTTGTGCAGACAGTCACATCCTTCGTGAAAATGACTTGACACATGAGCTCACTTTAAGTTTCGCTCAGCCCCATAAGGCCATAACTTAGCAAAGGCTATAAACTGAAAGCTATCAAGCTATCGATCGTGTACCAAAACACTGCAGGAGACCGAGAGAGAGAGAGCTTCGACCTCCATAAATGGACATCACTGTGGGGAAGCGGAGTGGAGCGTTCCCATGCCTGGTACACATCTGGTGGTTCAGCCACAGCACACATGTTGGGCCCCAGACCTCCCTTCCACTCCACACCTCCCTTCCACTCCACACCTCCCCTCCACTCCAGACCTCCCCTCCACTCCACACCTCCCTTCTTTCCTTCTACGCTTTAAAGCGGCAGCGTGTCTTTCCTTTGCGATGTTATCGGGTCTGCCTGCAGGTTTGACGACTGTGAGATGCAGGCATATAACCCCAATCCAAACAGGCAGCAGGGCTGAGGAGGAGGAGGAGGAGGTGGAAGTGGTTATAAACCGTTAAAGCTGTGGTGGAGAAGGTGTAGGCCCCCTGCCGGATGGTGGGAAACATTCGTTAAGGAGGGGGGTGGGGGGGCGAGGGGCTCATCACCCAGCACAGATAGAAGATAAAAAAAAGAGATAAGGGGAGAGAGAGAGAGAGAGAGGGAGAGGGAGAGAGAGGGAGTAATAGAGTCAGACTGACTTTTGTTTCACTCCCTCACACTTTTCTGTCAGCTGTTGCGGAAAAGCAGTTTGAATGCCCCTGACACTGTTCTGTGTACAAATAATCACTGGAACCTCTCATTTAAGAGAATATGGCAGAGAGCCGTTGGTAGGTTTTCCTCTCCAGTGCTAACATACCAGACCAAAAGACAAGCCACAGGACCCATTTCAATCTCCCAACAGATTCACACTAAGTCCACTCCTTGTGAAACCATCCATACAGACCACTACCCAATGGGCAAAACTGGTTGAAATGATGTCTTTACAACTATACAACTAGAAACTGGTTGAAATTAAATTAAATGAAATGTTATTTGTCAAATGCGCCGAATACAACAGCTGTAGACCGTACAGAGAAATGTTAACTTACAAGCCCTTTAACAACAACGCAGTTTTAAGAAAATCCCTAAAAAATAAGAGATAAGAATAACAAATAATTAAAGAGCAGCAGTAAATAGCAAAAGCGGGGCTATATACAGGGTATTACGGTACAGAGTCAATGTGGAGGCTATATACAGGGTATTACGGTACAGAGTCAATGTGGAGGCTATATACAGGGGGTACCGGTACAGAGTTAATGTGGAGGCTATATACAGGGGGTACTGGTACAGAGTCAATGTGGAGGCTATATACAGGGGGTACCGGTACAGAGTCAATGTGGAGGCTATATACAGGGGGTACCGGTACAGAGTCAATGTGGAGGCTATATACAGGGGGTACCGGTACAGAGTCAATGTGGAGACTATATACAGGGGGTACCGGTACAGAGTCAATGTGGAGGCTATATACAGGGGGTACTGGTACAGAGTCAATGTGGAGGCTATATACAGGGGGTACCGGTACAGAGTCAATGTGGAGGCTATATACAGGGGGTACCGGTACAGAGTCAATGTGGAGGCTATATACAGGGGGTACCGGTACAGAGTCAATGTGGAGGCTATATACAGGGGGTACTGGTACAGAGTCAATGTGGAGGCTATATACAGGGGGTACCGGTACAGAGTCAATGTGGAGGCTATATACAGGGGGTACTGGTACAGAGTAAATGTGGAGGCTATATACAGAGGGTACCGGTACAGAGTCAATGTGGAGGCTATATACAGGGGGTACCGGTACAGAGTCAATGTGGAGGCTATATACAGGGGGTACTGGTACAGAGTCAATGTGGAGGCTATATACAGGGGGTACTGGTACAGAGTCAATGTGGAGGCTATATACAGGGGGTACCGGTACAGAGTCAATGTGGAGGCTATATACAGGGGGTACTGGTACAGAGTCAATGTGGAGGCTATATACAGGGGGTACTGGTCAATGTCAACGAGTCAATGTGTCAATGTAAAGGGGCACCAGTGTCAAGGTAATTGAGGTACTTACAGTTGACGTCGGAAGTTTACATACACTTAGGTTGGAGTCATTAAAACTAGTTTTTCAACCACTCCACAAATTTCTTGTTAAACCTCTTTGGAGTAGGGGGCGGTATTTTCACTTCCGGATGAAAAGCGTGCCCATAGTAAACTGCCTGTTACTCAGGCCCAGAAGCCAGGATATGCATATGCATGGTAGTATTGGATGGAAAACACTCTGAAGTTTCTAAAACTGTTAAATTAATGTCTGTGAGTATAACATAACTGATTTGGCAGGCAAAACCCTGAGCACAATCCATCCAGGGATTTTTGTTGTTGTGTTTTCCAAAGCTCTTCTATGGGAATCCTGATTTATTAGGGCCCAGATTGCAGTTCCTATGACTTCCACTAGCTGTCAACAGTCTTTAGAAATTGTTCGATGTTTTCTTTTGAGAAATGAAGAAGTATTTTGGTGTGCGTGAACAGGAGCGCGCTCCTCGTTATTTTTCTCCTGTATTGGAAACAGTTTATTCCGTCTTAAATTTGATTGATTATTTACATTTTAGGGTACCTGAGGTTGGATTAGAAACGTTGTTTGAAATGTTTGGACGTTTGGAAGTTTACAGGTAACTTATTAGATACTTTGTAGTCATGTTGGGTGAGATGGAACCGGTGTATTTCTGAATCAAACGAGCCAAATAAATAGACATTTTGGGGATATAAAGTAGGAATTTATCTAACAAAATGACCATTCATTGTGTCACTGATTCATTTGATTGCAAAAAGATGAAGATCTTCAAAGGTGACTTTCGTGTTGCACCTGCCTGGTTGAAAAATGGTTTTCATGTTTTTGTATGCTGGGTGCTGTCCTCAGATAATCACATGGTGTGCTTTCGCCGTAAAGCCTTTGAAATCTGAGTTTCACTTTATTTTGATGTATTACACTTGTATTTATATATATGTTAAATATTTATATTTCTGTAGTTTGAATTTGGCGTCTGCAATTTCACCGGATGTTGTCAAATCTATCACGTAATTCGAGCGTTAAGGGATCCCTAAGAGGTTTAACAAACTATAGTTTTGGCAAGTCGGTTAGGACATCTACTTCATGCATGACTCAAGTAATTTTTCCAACAATTGTTTACAGACAGAATATTTCACTTATAATTCACTGTATCACAATTCCAGTGGGTCAGAAGTTTACATACACTAAGTGGACTGTGCCTTTAAACAGCTTGGAAAATTCCAGAAAATTATGTCATGTCTTTATAAGATTCTGATAGGCTAATTGACATCATTTGAGGCAATTGGAGGTGTACCTGTGGATGTATTTCAAGGCCTACCTTCAAACTCAGTGCCTCTTTGCTTGACATCATGGGAAAATCAAAAGAAATCAGCAAAGACCTCAGAAAAAACATTGTAGACATCCACAAGTCTGGTTCGTCCTCGGGAGCAATTTCCAAACACCTGAAGGTACCATGTTCATCTGTACAAACAATAGTATGCAAGTAAAAACACCATGGGACCACGCAGCCGTCATACCGCTCAGGAAGGATACATGTTCTGTCTCCTAGAGATGAATGTACTTTGGTGTAAAAAGTGCAAATCAATCCCAGAACAACAACAAAGGACCCAGTGAAGATGCTGGAGGAAACAGGTACAAAAGTATCTATATCCACAGTAAAACGAGTCCTATATCGACATAACCTGAAAGGCCGCTCAGCAAGGGAGAAGCCACTGCTCCAAAACCGCAATAAAAAAGCCAGACTACGGTTTGCAACTGCACATGGGGACAAAGATCGTACTTTTTGAGAAATGTCCTCTGGTCTGATGAAACAAAAAGGGAACTGTTTGGCCATAATGACCATCATTATGTTTGTAGGAAAAAGGGGGAGGCTTGCAAGCCGAAGAACACCATCCCAACCATGAAGCACGGGGGTGGCAGCATCATGTTGCTTTGCTGCAGGAGGGGCTGGTGCACTTCACAAAATAGATGGCATCATGAGGTAGGAAAATTATGTGGATATATTGAAGCAACATCTCAAGACATCAGTCAGGAAGTTAAAGCTTGGTCGCAAATGGGTCTTCCAAATGGACAATGACCCCAAGCATACTTCCAAAGTTGTGGCAAAATGGCTTAAGCACAACAAAGTCAAGCTATTGGAGTAGCAATCACAAAGCCCTGACCTCAATGCTGTAGAAGATTTGTGGGCTGAACTGAAAAAGCGTGGGCGAGCAAGGAGGCTTACAAATCTTACTCAGTTACACCATATCTGTCAGGAGGAATGGGCCAAAATTCACCCAATTTATTGTGGGAAGTTTGTGGAAGGCTACCCGAAACGTTCGACCCACGTAAAAAAATGTAAAGGCAATGCCACCAAATACTCATTGAGTGTATGTAAACTTCTGACTCACTGGTAATGTGATGAAAGAAATAAAAGCTGAAATAAATCACTCTCTTTACTATTATTCTAACATTTCACATTCTTAAAATAAAGTGGTGATCCTAACTGACCTAAGACAGGGAATTTCAACTAGTATTAAATGTCAGGAATTGTAAAAAACTGAGTTTAAATGTATTTGGCTAAGGTGTATGTAAACTTCTGACTTCAACTGTACAAATAGGTAGAGTTACTAAAGTGGCTATGCACAGATAATAACAGGGAGTAGCAGCAGCAGAGGTGGAGGGGGGCAATGCAAATAGTCTGGGTAGCCATTTGATTAGCTGTTCAGGAGTCTTATTGCTTGAGGGTTGAAGCTGTTTAGAAGCCTCTTGGACCTAGACTTGGCGCTCCGGTACCGCTTGCTGTGCGGTAGCAGAGAGAACAGTCTATGACAAGGGTGGCTGGAGTCTTTAGGGCCTTCCTCTGACACCTTCTGGTCCTGGATGGCAGGAAGCGTGGCCCCGGTGATGTACTGGGCCGTACGCATTACCCTCTGTAGTGCCTTGTGGACGGAGGCCAAGCAGTTGCCATACCAGGCAGTAGTGATGCAACCCATTAGGATGCTCTAAATGGTGCAGCTGTAAAACTGTTTGAGGATTTGAGGGACCCATGGCATATCTTTTCAGTCTCCTGACAGGGGAACAGGTTTTGTCGTGCCCTCTTCACATCTACATAGGGTAGTGATATCATTGCAACTGTAAAAACTAGAAACTGGTTAAAATGATGTAGTCATTATATCAGTTTTGCCCAGTTTTGCCATCTGGTTATAGGTAGAATGTACCTGAAAAATTTTACAATTGGTGTGATTTCCCCTATGTTTTCTTAAGGTGGGAAATCCATTCACTCCCCTATCTCCATTCAGCTTTTTGAATGCCTCCGTTTTGTACTTGAGATATTTTAATAATACGAGTATGATATGAAGCCTGGTGGGGAAAGTTTAATATGCCTCATATAAACCCTAATCTTATTTCTGGGACCATGCCAGGGGTAGTTGAAAAGTAGGCCAGTGGCATGATGATGGAGGAGGTAGGAGGGGGCGGGGCTTTAGCTCAGAAGCCTAACGAGGCCTTGAGAAACTCACTTAAAAATAACCTGATCCGTACGGCGCTATCGGAGCCCCTCGTAATCCCAAACTAGGGATTAATTACTGACTCCTCCACCCCTCCCTTTATTCTCCCTATCTCTCTCTCTCTATCTCACTCTCTCTCCCTTCCTCTTTCCTCATCCCCAGATTTTGATTTGTCTGCATAGGGATGTCACCGGGTGCTGACGAGGCAGAGGGACGAGAGAGGGACGAGAGAGGGACGAGAGAGGGACGAGAGTCTATTCCTATCGTCCGTCCTCATCCATATTCACATTTCAACCCTCTCTAACTTCCTCTTGCTTTACATTGCAAATGATCATCAAGGACATCAACCACCCGAGCCACTGCCTGTTCACCCCGCTATCATCCAGAAGGCGAGGTCAGTACAGGTGCATCAAAGCTGGGACCGAGAGACTGAAAAACAGCTTATATCTGAAGGCTATCAGACTGTTAAACAGCCATCACTAGCACATTAGAGGCTGCTGCCTATAGGCATAGACTAGAAATCACTGGCCACTTTAAGGAATAACACACTAGTCACTTTAATAATGTTTATATATCTGGCATTACTCATCTCATATGTATATACAGTATTCTATACTTTTCTACGGTATCTTAGTCACTTATTTACATATATTGCATTACTCATCTCATATGTATATACTGTTTTCTGTACTATTCTACTGTATCTTAGTCCGTTCCGCTCTGACATTGCTCGTCCATACTCTATGTATATAGTCTGAATATAGTCTGAATTCATTCCTACTTAGATTTGTGTGTATTGGGTATATGTTGTGTAATTTGTCTGATATTACTGCACTGTCGGAGCTAGAAGCACAAGCATTTCGCTACACCCGCAATAACATCTGCTAAATAACATTTGATTTCACTTGAAATGCGTAGCAGTGTGATTCAGTGTGTTGTTTTGGTGCGCTCTTATCGGCTGTCACATTGGCTAGTGGTGGTCACCTAGCAACAGGAGCTCCAACCACCTCGTTGTTGGCTACCTGTCACTTGGTGGTATGTTGTTTCGTCAGTCTAGATTCCAAATGGCTTTAAAGGTAATGAGGATAACTTGATGAATGGTGATTGATTATAAGGGATCTGATCATAGTGTCTTTGGTTGACCTTGAACATACACAGCTATCTTTTTTGACGAGGATTATTTCGTTTCGGAGTAATATAAAATATGGTAATCAAATAATTAAATAGTCTGAACTATTCTGCCAGCAGTAGTAAGTACACCAATGTATTTTCTCAAAATTTGAGATCTTTAAATGTTGAATGTTTTATAAATCTTTCATTGAGACTATTAACTTGTTGTATTGTTTGTTGGTTTGGCAAGGCTACTGTCAGACAGAAAAATATGCTGAGAAGGATTATCACCACAGTAAGTAAGGTACTTGGAGTCAAACAGACAGGCTTGTATGAGATCTTTAAGGTCAGGGCCCTCAGCAAGGCGCACACAATCCTTTTAGACCCAAGCCACCCCTGTACCCGGGCTTTAAACTACTCCCCTCTGGGTGCATGTATAGGGCACTACCCGGCAGGAATAACCGAGCTAGACAATAAATTGTGTCAGGTGTGATATCCCTCCTAAACTGCTGCGGTTAATGTTCCATTGGACCCAGTAAGGCCAGCAGGCTGGTCTTCTTTCATCGCTATATACTGCATGTCACTGTTATTAAAATGTGGTGTCTACTGTATCTAAACACCAAATAAAAAATGTACATGATACTGCAACAACATTTCCCCGCGGGACAATAAAGTCTTTAAAACCTTTAAAGTAAAGTAAAGTTTAGTGAAGTGAAGTAAAGAGTAGTAAAGTGAAGTAGTGTAGTAAAGTGTAATAAAGTAAAGTGTAGTAAAGCAAAGTAACGTGTAGTAAAGTGAAGTAAAGTGTAGTAAAGTACAGCGTAGTAAAGTAATGTAAAGTAATGTAAAGTAATGTAAAGTGTAGTAAAGTACCGTAAAGTGTAGTAACGTAAAGAGTAGTAAAGTGAAGTAAAGTGTAGTAAAGTAAAGTGTAGTAAAGTAAAGTACAGCGTAGTAAAGTGAATTAAAGTGTAGTAAAGTGAAGTAAAGTGTGGTAAAGTGAGTGTAGTAGAGTAAACTGTAGTAAAGTAAAGTGTAGTGAAGTAAAGTGTTGTAAAGTAAAGTAAAGCGTAGTAAAGTAAAGTGTAGTCAAGTGAAGTAGTGTAGTAAAGTAACGTAAAGTGTAGTAACGTAAAGTGTAGTAAAGTAAAGTGTAGTAAAGTAAAGTGTAGTAAAGTAAAGTGTAGTAAAGTAAAGTAAAGTAAAGTGTGGTAAAGTGAAGTAAAGTGTAGTAAAGGGAAGTAAAGTGTGGTAAAGTGTAGTAAAGTGTAGTAGAGTAAACTGTAGTAAAGTGTTGTAAAGTGTAGTAAAGTAAAGTGTAGTCAAGTGAAGTAGTGTAGTAAAGTAACGTAAAGTGTAGTAAAGTAAAGTGTAGTAAAGTAAAGCGTAGTAAAGTAAAGTAAAGTGAAGTAAAGTGTAGTAAAGTAAAGTGAAGTAAAGTGTAGTAAAGTAAAGTAAAGTAAAGTGTAGTAAAGTAAAGTGTAGTAAAGTAAAGTAAAGTGAAGTAAAGTGTAGTAAAGTAAAGTGTAGTAAAGTAAAGTAAAGTGAAGTAAAGTGTAGTAAAGTAAAGTGAAGTAAAGTGTAGTAAAGTAAAGTAAAGTGTAGTAAAGTGAAGTAAAGTGTAGTAAAGTAAAGTGAAGTAAAGGGTAGTAAAGTAAAGTAAAGTAAAGTAAAGTAAAGTGTAGTAAAGTAAAGTAAAGTAAAGTGAAGTAAAGTGTAGTAAAGTAAAGTGAAGTAAAGTGTAGTAAAGTAAAGTAAAGTAAAGTAAAGTAAAGTAAAGTAAAGTGTAGTAAAGTAAAGTAAAGTAAAGTGAAGTAAAGTGTAGTAAAGTAAAGTGAAGTAAAGTGTAGTAAAGTAAAGTAAAGTAAAGTAAAGTACAGTAAAGTAAAGTAAAGTAAAGTAAAGTAAAGAAATAAATTAAATTAAATTAAAAATAACACACATGTTCACATTAAATATTCATACTCCTTGACTTATTCAACATTTTGTTGTTACAGCTTGAATTCAAAATACCCAATAACAACAGTGAAAACCAGTTTTTAGAAATTTTTGCAAATGTATTGAAAGTGAAATACAGAAATATTTAATTTACATCAGTATTCACACCACTGAGTCAATACTTTGTACAAGCACATTTGGCAGCGATTACAGCTGTGCCTATCTGGGTAAGTCTTTAGGAGCTTTCCACACCTGGATAAGTCTTTAAAACCTTTAAAGTAAAGTAAAGTTTAGTGAAGTGAAGTAAAGAGTAGTAAAGTGAAGTAGTGTAGTAAAGTGTAATAAAGTAAAGTGTAGTAAAGCAAAGTAACGTGTAGTAAAGTGAAGTAAAGTGTAGTAAAGTACAGCGTAGTAAAGTAATGTAAAGTAATGTAAAGTAATGTAAAGTGTAGTAAAGTACCGTAAAGTGTAGTAACGTAAAGAGTAGTAAAGTGAAGTAAAGTGTAGTAAAGTAAAGTGTAGTAAAGTAAAGTACGTAGTAAAGTAAGTAAAGTGTGGTAAAGTAAAGTGTAGTAAAGTAAAGTGTAGTAAAGTAAAGTAAAGTGAAGTAAAGTGTAGTAAAGTAAAGTGAAGT
Organism: Oncorhynchus clarkii lewisi; assembly: GCF_045791955.1. Lineage (NCBI taxonomy): Eukaryota > Metazoa > Chordata > Actinopteri > Salmoniformes > Salmonidae > Oncorhynchus > Oncorhynchus clarkii. Next base: position 6,734,927 of record NC_092147.1, read on the forward strand.
AAAGTGTAGTAAAGTAAAGTAAAGTGTAGTAAAGTAAGTAAAGTGTAGTAAAGTAAAGTGAAGTAAAGTGTAGTAAAGTAAAGTAAAGTGTAGTAAAGTGAAGTAAAGTGTAGTAAAGTAAAGTGTAGTAAAGTAAAGTAAAGTAAAGTGTAAGTAAAGTAAAGTGAAGTAAAGTGTAGTAAAGTAAGTAAAGTGTAGTAAAGTAAAGTAAAGTAAAGTAAAGTAAAGTGTAGTAAAGTAAAGTAAAGTAAAGTGAAGTAAAGTGTAGTAAAGTAAAGTGAAGTAAAGTGTAGTAAAGTAAAGTAAAGTAAAGTAAAGTACAGTAAAGTAAAGTGTAGTAAAGTAAAGTCTTACAATCATTTGAAAAACAAAGATGACAAGGTTATACAATATCATTGACACACAAAAACATATAACTGAAATAAATTAAATTAAATTAAAAATAACACACATGTTCACATTAAATATTCATACTCCTTGACTTATTCAACATTTTGTTGTTACAGCTTGAATTCAAAATACCCAATAACAACAGTGAAAACCAGTTTTTAGAAATTTTTGCAAATGTATTGAAAGTGAAATACAGAAATATTTAATTTACATCAGTATTCACACCACTGAGTCAATACTTTGTACAAGCACATTTGGCAGCGATTACAGCTGTGCCTATCTGGGTAAGTCTTTAGGAGCTTTCCACACCTGGATTGTGCAGCATTTGACCATTATTCTTTAAAAAAAATGTTCAAGCTCTGTCAGATTGGTTGTTGATCATTGCTAGACAACCAATATCAGGTCCTTCCATAGATTTTCAAGTAGATTTAAGTCAAAAGTGTAACTCTGCCACTCAGGAACATTCACTGTCTTCTTGGTAAGAAAATCCAGTGTTGATTTGTCCTTGTGTTTTAGGTCATTGTCCTGCTGAAAGGTGAATTCATCTCCCAGTGTCTGGTGGAACGCAGACTGAACAAGGTTTTCCTCTAGGATTTTGCCTGCGCTTAGCTCCATTCTGTTTATTTTTTATCCTGAAAAACTCCCCAGTTCTAAATGATTACAAGCATACCCATAACATGGCGCAGCAACCACTATGCTTGAACATATGGAGAGTGGTACTCAGTAATGTGTTGTATTGAATTTTCCCGAAACATAAAAATGTATTTAAGAGAAAAAGTTCATTGCTTTGTTTTATTTTAGTGCCTTGTTGCAAACAGGGTGCGTGTTTTGGAATATTTGTGTTCTTTACTGGCCTACGTCTTAAACTCTGTCAATTAGGTTAGTATTGTGGCATAACCATAATGCTGTTCATCCATCCTCAGTTTTCTCCGATCACAGCTATTAAACTCTTTAATTGTTTGTCAACATTGGCCTCATGGTGAAATCCCAGAACGATTTCTTTCCTCTCCGGCAACTGAGTTAGGAAGGACGACTGTATCTTTGTAGCGACTGGGTGTGTTGATACACCATCCAAAGTGTAATTAATAACTTCACCATGCTCAAAGGGATATTCAATGTCTTTTTTTCCCCCCCATCTACTAATAGATTCCCTTATTTGAGAGGTATAGAAAAACCTCCCTGGTTGTTGTGGTTGAATCTGTGTTTGAAATTCACTGCTCAACTGAGGGACCTTGCAGATAATTGTATTTGTGGGGTACAGCGATGAGATAGTCATTAAAAAAGAATGTTAAAAACTATTATTGCACAGAGTGAGTCCATGCCACTTATAATGTAACTTGTTAATTATATTTTTACACCTGAACTTATTTAGGCTTGAATACTTATTGACTCAATACATTTCAGCTTTACATTAAAAAAAATAATAATTGTAAAACATTCAAACAATATAATTCCATTTTGACATTATGGGGTATTGTGTGTAGGCCAGTGACAAAACAATCTCAATTTAATTTAATCCATTTTAAATTGAGGCTGTAACAAGGGGTGTCAATACTTTCTGAAGGCTGTAATTCCCATTTTTCTCACATAAATGTGCTGTTTCTTCTGTCTGGTGTCCACAGCAGATTGTCATAGATGCAGCTATCCAGGTGGTTTAAGGGCTGTTTTTATACAGATGGGTACATTGCAGGTTGACTTTCTCTCCCAGGCAGAGGCAGTGTCACTGTGATGAAGCCTGCTTGACGTTTAGAAAAGCGTTGTGCTCTCCTCACCTCCGGGTGTATCGAGCATCCATGGCGTATGGCCTACATGCTCGCTCGAGCGTTAGGAGATGTAGCCTCAATTTAACCACTCCGCAACTTCAGACTTTGTCATTTATCTCCCCAGATTTTCATTGAAAAACATTGGGCGGTGTTGGTGTTTGGCTTCTAAAAAAAATGAAAATGTGTTTTTGTGTTTATTTTGCATCTCTTAGGTACGATTTGCCCAGCAAGTGTTAGCACCTGTACAAAATGTGCACATGTGCAAAAAAAATGCTTTAAATAAAAGACGAGCAAAGATAAGAAATTAAAATGTTGTTTAGATTAAACAGAATATACTTCCTTCTTTTGTTTGACAACAGGATGGATCTGACAATTATGTTAAGTACATTGAGAAATCCCTCAATGATAATGAGTTGCCTTGACTTAAAAGGATTTTCATACTGTCAGAGGAGTAGAACACAAAGCTGACCTGGCAAAATATTAATAGATTTATTTTCATGTAATTTGCATAAAAACAGAAATCATTGTCTTGTTTCTCTGTTTCACTACTAAGCGTAACACCAGGGCCGGAGAAAATAATTCTAGGCCACCGGGGCTTTGGTTTTTCATATTTGAATTAAAAAAATACCCCAGGCCAATGAAGCGACACATCAGGAGAACATATATATGCATATGTAAGGTGTTGGTCCCATGTTTCATGAGCTGAAATAAAAAAATCCAAGACATTTTCCATATGCACAAAAAGCTTATTTCTCTCAAAAGTTGTGCACACCTTTCTTTACATCTGTGTTAGTGAACATTTCACCTTTGCCAAGATAATCCAGCCACCAGACAGGTGTGGCATATCAAGAAGATGATTAAACAGCATGATCGTTTCACAGGTGCACCTTGTGCTGTGGACATAAAAAGGCCACTTCAAAATGTGCAGCTTGGTCACAACACAATGACACATATGTCTCAAGTTTTGAGGGAGCATGGAATTGTCAGGCTGACTGCAGAAATGTTGCCAGAGCTGATGCCATAAAATTGAATGTTAATTTCTCTACCATAAGCTGCTTCCAATGTAATTTTAGAGAACTGGGGGGAGGGGGGGGGGGGGCTGCACCCCTGCCCAGTCATCTGAAATCCATAGATTAGGGCCTAATTTATTTATTTCAATTGACTGATTTCCTCATATTTACTGTAATTCAGTAAAATCTTTGAAATTGTTGCATGTTGCTTTTACATTTTTGTTCAGTATATATATACACATATATATATACATATATATTTATATGTAATATCATTAGGTGATTCAGTGTAGCCTATTATATATTAGAGTGTGCAAAGCTGTCGTCAAGGCAAAGGGTGGCTACTTTCAAGATTCTAATAAATATCAAATATATTTTGATTTGTTTAACACTTTTTTGGATACTACATGATTCCATACATGTTATTTCATAGTTTTGATGTCTTCACTATTCTTCTACATTCTACATTGATAAAATAGTAAAAATAAAGAAAAACCCTTGAATGAGTAGGTGTGTCCAAACCTTTGACTGGTACTGTATGTATATATATACCTGTATTGTTGTATCATTGGCTATGCCGGATTAAGTGATATGACATGCTATTCTAGAAAATAATTTATCCGTAATTAATATTACCTGATTGAGCTAATCATGTAAATGTAACTAACTTGAGAGTCAGGCACCACAAAATAATATTTATAGAGCTGTTATCTTCCAAATAAACTCTTAAAGACCTAGTAATATTTTACATCAATAGCAGTAAATATTAATCGTCATCTTAATTCAGTCTCATCTGAAAGTTGTAAATTCTTGGTTATCTGCACGAACCCTGGCTAACAAGTTGAATCAGCAATACAAAATTGGGTATAATTATTTATTTACTAAATACCTAACTAATCACACAGAATTACACATACACATATTTAAATCATAACTTGATTACAAATTAAGTCATAAATGAAAACGTCCCTAGCGGGCGGAGCAGATATGACAGCTGGTTACACAAAAGAAAAGGGGCTGGCTTTGAGTGAAAGAGCGGGAAGACTGAGGAACAAAGGGCGAAGCTGTGCTATCGTAAAGTTTCAGTTTCTTATGCATTCTAAATTACCGCCCATTTGGAAAAGGAAAATGCAATAAATATTTACTCTGAGCTGCGCTTCGGTAGGTTGGTGGTAGATGGAAGGCCGTGTTGCCCAACCGAGTCCTTTGAAGAATGTCTCTGCTGGTAAATTGAATACGTTGTAGTAACGTTGTTGTGTGGTAGACGGGATTCCTTCTATGGATTATATGTCTATGGCAACAACACAACAAGCTGTTCTATATTTGGCACGCATGCTTTCCAAATGACCGGTAACCGCCAAAACAAAGAAAACATTTGAGTAAATGAGGGATACAAAGTTTATGTTATGGTGTGTGGGGTTCATTTTCCTGGTAGGGTTTAGGTCCACTTGTAGAATCTATGCCAAGGCGTATTGAAGCTGTTCTGGCAGCTTGTGGTGGCCCAACCCCCGAAAGACACCAAATGTTTATGTTCCCTTTATTTTGTCAGTTACCTGTTTGTGATAAAACTTAATCGACATGTATTTTTTTATTTATAAGCTATTGATCCTCTGTAGGGCTTTCACTCATTGCTCTACAATGTAGAGAAAAACGGGGGCAATTCAAGAAGGTGCTACGAAATGAATGTCAAAACGTAGTTATCTTTGCCCGATGTCACTATAAATGACATATAATTCATCGTTAGATTGTTATCTATAATATTTTAACCTTAATAAATGTGTATTTGACAGTGTTGATGAAATAGGAACATTTATTCACTGTGACCAGTGCTAGCTTAGACTGGGCCCCTCTTGGTTGTTTCGCTTCCATATTTGGTGTTGTGAGGTGGTACCATTTGGAGGCGTTTCCGCTGGTTGGACCAATCAAAATCAACTTGATACCTTCGTCATGTACACCCCCAGATCCTTGGCTTTCATTGCCTATATTGGCAATCAATCTATGTTGAGAGGGGCCATTTCTATGACGATTTAAAGGGAAAGACTCAGACTAGGCTAAATGCCCAAGCTTTAGCTCAGAGGGCTAACACAGTCTTGTGATATGCAGGAAACCTGAATATGAACCCTATACACATATACTCAAAACTTAGAGCATTGGCAGACTGCCAGTTGTGTCGAATAGCAAAAAAAAGACAAAACAGGACAACAGCATTTCAAGTGGCCTGAAATGGACTGAAAACAAGAACAGATTGTCTCCACGGAGGGTAGATGTTGAAATAAATTATTTTAGCTTTGTAAATAACTATATATTTAGTCCCTATTTAGTATTTTATATTCAGTGATTTTAATTTAGAAAAAGATCATGTTTTCAATCACGATCCTGCAGCCACTAGTTATCAGGCATGTGATGACATTCACTCTGAACATGCTAAATTCTCTCAGTCAATCACGATCCTGCAGTCACTAGTTATCAGGCATGTGATGACATTCACTCTGAACATGCAAAATTCTCTCAGTTGATCGTCTGTAACTTTTCAACCGTATATAGTAGAGACATGGGGTTTGTAACATTGTTTTTTCTGACTACATGTTCTTTACAATGGACATATTTGTATAAACCTTAAGTGACTTAATCATTTCATGGGTGAACACCCTGTCCTCTTGGGCTACATTGTGTTCTCTGGTGTGTTTTGAACATTGAGAGCTGCCTCCTGTGGTGTCATAAAAAAATATATGTATTTTTTTTCTTTCTTTTTTTCTCTCAGGCCCATTACGGGCCACTGTAAGCCCCTGCGTTAATGTTAATGTGTATAACACAATACATGTGTATGATTTCAAACCAATAAACCTCTGCTGATCTCACCTTGTTATTTTACGATTTTTAGAAATATAAATTCCTGTATTTAATGATCCTGACACAATGTTGTTCATGCACTGTGTTTGGATCAAATGTGTTGATTTGTAACATATACAGTACAACATACAAAATGACATGCTATTCTTTGGTAGATGGTATTATAAAGTAGGCCAAGAAACAAATGATGCAACAAGGATAATGCCAGATCTAATCACATCACAACCACTCATTGACAGCGTTGACATTTCCTCATCAAAAGTCATTCTGTTTGACTGCATGTGACATCCCAACACTGACCTTTTACAATGTGCTGTCCCTATAGGACAATTTTTTTAAAAATTAATCTGTTGACATAGACTTTAAGCATACAGTGTGCAATGGAGGTAGTTTAAAACCACCCTTACGTTATTGTTATTATTATGAAACACAACAGCATTTCAAAAATCTGAAATTCTACAGAACTGGCCATTTCATGCACTGTGTAGCATAGTCTTGTCTGACCCGAGTCATGTTTTGTCCTGATAATGGCAAGACTGATTTAATCATTCATTCATAATGTTTTACTCCTTAATTTAATCATAATGGAGGTTTACTCGTTCATTTCAGCTGACTTGCCAGGTTTCGAACGCATGGATCAGAGAATAATTGGCAGTGACAATTGCGCTGATCAATCAAATTCAATCAATCAAAAACATTTATAAAGCTTTTCTTACATCAGCTGATATCTCAAAGTGCTGTACAGAAAGCCAGCCTACAACGCCAAACAGCAAGCAATGCAGGTGTAGAGGCACGGTGGCTAGGAAAAAACTCTTTAGAAAGGCAGGAACCTAGGAAGAAACCTAGAAAGGAACGAGGCTATGAGGGGTGGCCAGTCCTCTTCTGGCTGTGCCGGATGGAGATTATAACAGAACATGACCAAGATGTTGAAATGTTCAAAGACGACCAGCAGGGTCAAATAATAATAATGACAGTGGTTGTAGAAGGTGCAACAGGTCAGCACCTCAGGAGTAAATCATTCAGAGTATCTCTAACGCGCCTGCTGTCTCAAGAGAGTTGAAAACCGCAGGTCTGGGACAGGTGGCACGTCCAGTGAACAGGCCAGGGTTCCATAGCCGCAGGCACAACAGTTGAAACTGGAGCAGCAGTATGACCAGGTGGACTGTAGACAGCAAGGAGTCATCAGGCCAGGTAGTCCTGAGGCATGGTCCAAAGGCTCAGGTCCTCCTCCTCCTCCTCCTCTTCTTCCGAGAGAGAGAGAGAGAGAGAGAGAGAGAGAGAGAGAGAGAGAGAGAGAGAGAGAGAGAGAAAGAAATAAAGAAAGAGAGAATTAGAGAGAGCATACTTAAATTCACACATTACACTGGATAAGACAGGAGAAATACTCCAGACAAAACAGACTGACCCTAGCCCCCCGACACAAACTATTGCAGCATAAATACTGGAGGCTGAGACAGGAGGGGTCGGGAGACACTGTGGCTCCGACCGATGATAACCCGGACAGGGCCAAACAGGCAGGATATAACCGCACCCACTTTGCCAAAGCATAGCCCCCACACCACTAGAGGGACATCTTCAACCCCCAACTTATCATCCTGAGACAAGGCCAAGTATAGCCCATGAAGATCTCCCCCACGCCACTCAAGTGGCGCACCCCTCCTAGGGACGGCATGGAAGAGCACCAGTAAGCCAGTGACTCAGTCCCAGTAATAGGGTTTGAGGCAAGGATTCCCAGTGGAGAGAGGGGAATTGGCCAGGCAGAGAAAACAAGGGCAGTTCATTGCTCCAGTGCCTTTCTGTTCACCTTCACACTCCTGAGCCAGACTACACTCAATCATAGGACCTACTGAAGAGATGAGTATTCAATAAAGACTTAAAGGTTGAGACCGAGTCTGCGACTCTCACATGGATAGGCAGACCATTCCATAAAAATTGAGCTCTGTAGGAGAAATCTCTGCCTCCACCTGTTTGCTTAGAAATTCTAGGGGCAGTAAGGAGGCCTGCGTCTTGTGACCGTAGCTTATGTGTAGGTATGTACGGCAGGATCAAATCAGAAAGATAGGTAGGATCAAGCCCATGTAATGCTTTGTAGGTTAGTAGTAAATCCTTGAAATCAGCCCTTGCCTTAACAGGAAGCCAGTGTAGAGGCTAGAACTGGAGTAATATGATCATTTTTTGGGGGTTCTAGTCAAGATTCTAAAAGCCGTGCTTAGCACTAGCTGAAGTTTATTTTGTACTTTATCCGGGTAGCCGGAAAGTAGAGCATTGCAGTAGTCTAACCTAGAAGTGACAAAAGCATGGATAGATTTTTCAGCATAATTTTTGGACAGAAAGTTTCTGATTTTTGCAATGTTACGTAGATGGAAAAAAGCTGTCCTTGAAACAGTCTTGATATGTTCGTCAAAAGAGAGATCAGGGTCCAAAGAAACGCAGAGGTCCTTCACAATTTTATTTGAGACGACTGTACAACCATCAAGATTAATTGTCAGACTCAACAGAAGATCCCATTGTTTCTTGAATCATCTCTGTTTTGTCCGAGTTTAAAAGTAGAACATTTGCCACCATCCACTTCCTTATGTCTGAAACACAGGCTTCCAGCAAGGGCAATTTTGGGGCTTGTCACGACTTCGGCTGAGGTCGGCTCCTCTCCTTGTTCGGGCGGTGTTCGGCGGTCGACGTCACCGACTTTCTAGTCATCACCGATCCATGTTTCCTTTTTCCTTTTGTTTTGTCTTGATTACGCACACCTGATTTCTATTCCCTTATTATGTTCCTTATTTAACCTCTCGTCTACCTTTCTGTTTTGTCCGTGATTGTTTTGTGTTACCGTGGGTGTTGGAGGGTTTTCTCTATACGTTATGGTTCCTTGTTGGGGATATTCCGGTTTTGAATATTTTGAGTAAAGACTTTTGTGTTATCTCACACCTGTGTCCTGCCTCAGACAACAAACCCAGCATTTTATCGCAGGGCTTCACCATGTTTCATTGAAATGTACAGCTGTGTGTCATTCGCATTGAAGTGAAAGTTAACATTATGTTTCCGAATGACATCACCAAGAGGTAAAATATATAATGAAAACAATAGTGGTCCTAAAACGGAGCCTTGAGGAACACCGGCATTTACAGTTGATTTGTCAGAGACAAACTGATATCTCTCTGACAGATATCATCTAAACCAGGCCAGAACTTGTAGACCAATTTGGGTTTCCAATATCTCCAAAAGAATGTGGTGATGGATGTTATCAAAAGCAGCACTAAGGTCTAGGAGTACTAGGACAGAGGCAGAGCCTTGGTCTGATGCCATTAAAAGGTAATTTACCACCTTCACGAGTGCAGTCTCAGTGCTATGATGGGGTCTAAAATCAGACTGAAGTGTTTTGTGTACATAGTTTGTCTTCAGGAAGGCAGTGAGTTGCTGGTCTCCCATTTTGAGAGGAATGGGAGATTCGATATAAGCCGCTAGTTTTTTAAATATTTTCTGGGTCAAGGTTTGGCTTTTTCAAGAGAGGCTTTATTACTGCCACTTTTAGTGAGTTTGGTACACATCCGGTGGATAGAGAGCCATTTATTATGTTCAACATAGGAGGGCCAAGCACAGGAAGCAGCTCTTTCAGTAATTTAGTTGGAATAGGGTCCAGTATGCAGCTTGAAGGTTTAGTGGACATGATTATTTTCATCAATGTTTCAAGAGATATAGTATTAAAGTGTATTAATTATTGAGTGTCTCCCTTGATCCTAGGTCCTGGCAGAGTTTTGCAGACTCAGGACAGCTGAGCTTTGGAGGAATACGCAGATTTAAAGAGGAGTCCGTCATGTTGACAATAAAAGGACACTTCAAAATGTGCAGCTTGGTCACAACACAATGACACATATGTCTTTAGTTTTGAGGGACCATGGAATTGGCAGGCTGACTGCAGGAATGTCGCCAGGGCTGTTGCCATAAAACTGAATGTTCATGTCTCTACCATAAGTTTGATATTCAAGTTTTTTTTACATGATGTATGAATTAATCCCTGATGTTTAACTAGCCTTTTCTTACTTCCACAACGCATTCCAGGAGGTATGCAATAGGCATGCCCCTTTAAAAAAATTCAGGATTAAGGGCAGAGAGAACCCTTGGTTTACTAAGGAACTTAGTAAAAATCATAAGGGAAGGAAATGCTATGCGGGCTAAAGCAAAAGGAACTGGTTTGGCAGATGATTGGATGGCTTTTAAACGTCTTCAAAATATGGGTGTGGCTATGATCTGTAAATTGAAAGCAGACCACTACCTGAAAACTACTTCACAAAATTTAAATAATCTATCCACATTTTGGCAAGTAATGAAAGGTTTGGAGTGCAGAAAAGATACACAGCTACCTAAACAATTGTTGTTCGACACACAGATTGTAACTGAGAGAACCGACATTCTGAAAGCCTTGAACCAGCATTTTTTAGATGCAGGCAGTTTATTTGAAAAGATCAAAGGTATAATTGAGCCCCCTATGAGTTTACCCTGACACCCCTGTGCACTCCTTCACCAGGTTCTCCTTTTCATCCTTCTCTGTTTCAGAAGTGTGTAAAGCCCTGAAATAAATTAATTTAAAAAAATCCCCTGGCCCTGATGAACTAGACCCCGCCTCCTACACCTAGCCGCAGACATCATTGTTCTCCCCTTAACATGTATTTTTAACCTTACGCTTGATGTTAAGGAAATCCCCAAGTTATGGAAATCTGCTTGACATCTATCGACCCATATCAAAATTGTCTGCACTGTCAAAGGTACTGGAGTCCTTAGTTAGTAGGCAGCTAAAGACCTACTTCCAAGAAAACAACATCGTAAATGGAATGCAAATCAGGTTTTAGGTCTGGCCACAGCACTGTTTCAGCAACATTGAAGGTTTTAAATGACATCCACTGGACTCTTGATAAGAAGTTACATTGTGTGTCTGTTTTTATTGATTTGTCGAAGCCTTTTGACATCGTGGACCATGCTGTGTTAGTTCAAAGTTTAAAATGTTGTAGAATTACTGGTCATGCTATAGATTGGTTTATAAATTGCCTATCAAATCGTTCTAATGGCAGATGGTTGTAAATCTGAGTCCATAGAGGTGTGCTCAGGTAATCCACAAGATTCTATTTTGGGCCCACTGTTGTTCATTTTGTATATCAACAACATTGGGGATTTTATTGAAACAGCGGATGTTCATTTATATGCAGATGATACTGTTATTTTATTCAAGTGATAGTAGTTTATCTTTACCTTTTGAAAATGCCCAAAGAGCATTTAACATCACAACAGAATCTGTATGATTACAAAATGCATGGTATTTTCAAATGCCAGGCATGTTACAAATCATGTCATTGCTACATTGGCTGGACATACTATAGAGCAGGTTAAAGTGTCCAAATATTTGGGTGTGTGGGTTGATGATAAGCTGAGCTTCGCTGTGCATGTAGAGAACTTGAAGCTCAAGCTAAAAATAAGATTGTATTACCGGCATAAGGCTTGTTTTTCTTTTGAGGCCAGGAAGGAGCTGGTACGTTGTACATTACTATCGATTTTAGATTTTAGTGATTATACTGTATATATGCAGGCCTCAGACACTACCCTGAGAGCACATGATTCAGTGTATCATGCAGCCCTCAGGTTCATTACAAATCAGAAACGTCTAACACATCATTGTGATCTCTACAGCGCTGTTGGCTGGTCGTCATTGACCTTGCGTAGGCTTAAACACTGGTATACACTGATTTACAAGGCCATATTGGGTAAAATGGGGGTGTGCTGAGGAGTATTTCTGTCTGTAATAAAGCCCTTTTGTGAGGAGTGTACAATTGAAAATCCTACATGTGCATTGGATTTGGTGTGCCCCAATTCACAATCTACAGTATATAAATGCAATCAGTTTATGTAAAGATAATGTCGAGCAGGGGTTCCATACACTACATCACCTCTTTGGGCTCCATTGGCAAAGTACAACAAATTCCTCAGTTCAAAACTACATTCTAGTAAAATAAATATTGAAGGATTATCATTCAATTACCGTAGGGATTGTTTGTAATGTGTGTTTATGTGTCAATTAATCCCATAAGCGATGTGTTGCCAATTGGCGATTTGACAAGAAAATAACATTTAATTCATCTCATTCATTCATTTCATTCATTATCTATCTTGATACATACAGTAGTATGAAGGCTGAAGGCTTGTATTATTGTGTACACAGCTACAGTTAACGTTGAAAACCTTCTGTGAACTACAAATTGAATGAACAAACCCCTAACCTCGATGTTCTGAACTGTTCCATCCCTGCCAATAGAGGTCATTGGACTGTATGGAACATGATCTTCACTGTTTCCATTGTATTTTAGTGGGCGCTGGGGTCTGTTGCCGCTTGCTTGCACACTGTGAAGTCTCTCGGGCAACCAAGCCCAGTCGACCTTTAACATCCTTCCTGTAAGATCTCTCGGTCAACCAGGGCCATTTAGCTTTGAACATCCTTCCTGTGAGGTCTCCTGGGTAACCAGGGCCACTCGGCCATCACCATCCTTCCTGGGCTGTCAATGGAACAGCCAAACACCTTATTTGACCTTTGTGACCTCTGCCGCCAAAAACTATTGTAACAAATGAAGCGTTTATTAGCAAAATGTATTAGCAAAACGCAATGTTTTTTTTTGCAAACTATTGTATATCCATTGTTCAGGTGGAATGGAATGTTTGTATACTGTATATTTGACTGTGGTATGTGGTTGTCTCACCTAGCGATGTTAAGATGAATTCACTTACTGTAAGGCACCCTGGAAAAGAGCATCTGCTGAATGACAAACAAAATGTCAAGTGTAAATCTTTTACATACAGATCTCATATGACTTAAAAAAATATATATATACACAGGATTTATTGATGTGACAAATGTATTATTTGTACAGTTCTTTGTATGTAGTTATTTGTAGTTATTTGTTCCATTTGACTCTGTAAAACCTAGCAGTACTATTTCTCTAAGAGTGAGGCAGAATAACAATTATTTTGTCACTCTGAAAATGAAACCATCAGGTGATAGATTTTAAACAAATACATGTCTGTCATTGAACAACCCCATGCCCTGATTAGATAGTGAAAATAAACACCATAAGTTATTTATTAAAAAATAAAAGCTAATTTACCAACATTTCTGAAAATGGATAATGGATATACAGTGAGAGAAAAAAGTATTCGATCCCCTGCTGATTTTGTACTGTTTGCCCACTGTTTTTTTGAACAGTGAGAGATAGAATAACAACAAAAAAATCCAGAAAAACACATGTTAAAAATGTTATAAATTGATTTGCATTTTAATGAGGGAAATAAGTATTTGACCCCTCTGCAAAACAGGACTTAGTACTTGGTGGCAAAACCCTTGTTGGCAATCACAGAGGTCAGATGTTTCTTGTAGTTGGCCACCAGGTTTGCACACATCTCAGGAGGGATTTAGTCCCACTCCTCTTTGCAGATCTTCTCCAAGTCATTAAGGTTTTGAGGCTGATGTTTGGCAACTCGAACCTTCAGCTCCCTCCACAGATTTTCTATGGGATTAAGGTCTGGAGACTGGCTAGGCCACTCCAGGACCTTAATGTGCTTCTTCTTGAACCACTCCTTTGTTGCCTTAACCGTGTGTTTTGGGTCATTGTCATGCTGGAATACCCATCCAGGACCCATTTTGAATGCCCTGGCTGGGGGAAGGAGGTTCTCACCCAAGATTTGACGGTACATGGCCCCGTCCATCGCCCCTTTGATGCGGTGAAGTTGTCCCGTCTCCTTAGCAGAAAAACACCCCCAAAGCATAATGCTTCCACCTCCATGTTTTGCGGTGGGGATGGTGTTCTTGGGGTCATAGGCAGCATTCCTCCTCCTCCAAACATGGCGAGTTGAGTTGATGCCAAAGAACTCCATTTTGGTCTCATCTGACCACAACACTTTCACCCAGTTGTCCTCTGAATCATTCAGATGTTCATTGGCAAACTTCAGACGGGCATGTATATGTGCTTTCTTGAGCAGGGGGACCTTGCGGGCACTGCAGGATTTCAGACCTTCATGGCGTAGTGTGTTACCAATTGTTTTCTTGGTGACTATGGTCCCAGCTGCCTTGAAATCTTTGACAAGATCCTCCCGTGTAGTTCTGGGCTGATTCCTAACCGTTCTCATGATCATTGCAACTCCACGAGGTGAGATCTTGCATGGAGCCCCAGGCCGAGGGAGATTGACAGTTCTTTTGTGTTTCTTCCATTTGCGAATAATCACACCAACTGTTGTCACCTCACCAAACTGCTTGGCGATGGTCTTGTAGCCCATTCCAGCCTTGTGTAGGTCTACAATCTTGTCCCTGACATCCTTGGAGAGTTCTTTGGTCTTGGCCATGGTGGAGAGTTTGGAATCTGATTGATTGATTACTTCTGTGGACAGGTGTCTTATATACAGGTAACAAACTGAGATTAGGAGCACTCCCTCTTAAGAGTGTGCTCCTAATCTCAGCTCGTTACCTGTATAAAAGACAACTGGGAGCCAGAAATCATTCTGATTGAGAGGGGGTCAAGTACTTATTTCCCTCATTAAAATGCAAATCAATTTATAAAATTTTTGACATGCGTTTTTATGGATTTTTTTGTTGTTATTCTGTCTCTCACTGTTCAAATAAACCTACCATTAAATTTAAAATTATAGACTGATCATTTCTTTGTCAGTGGGCAAACATACAAAATTAGCAGGGGATCAAATACTTTTTTCCCTCACTGTATAGCATTTTGGAAAGAAACTCTTCAAATGCTTTTTACACTCCTTATTAATATGCACCTGAGCTGTCACGTTCTGACCATCGTTCGTGTGTGTTTTCCTTGTTTTAGTGTTGGTCAGGACGTGAACTGGGTGGGCATTCTATGTTGGATGTCTTGTTTGTCTATTTCTATGTCTGGGCTGATATGGTTCTCAATCAGAGGCAGGTGTTAGTCATTGTCTCTGATTGGGAACCATATTTAGGTAGCCTGGGTTTCACTGTGTGTTTGTGGGTGATTATTCCTGTCTATGTGTTTTCACCAGATAGGCTGTTTAGGTTTTCGTTACATTCTTTATTTTGTAGTGTTTGTGTTTAGTGTGTTTTTCATTAAACATGAATCGCAATAATCACGCTGCATTTTGGTCCGACTCTCCTTCTCATACGGAAAATCGTTACAGAATCACCCACCACCAACGGACCAAGCAGCGTGTCAACAGGCAGCAACAGCAGCCCAAAGAGGAGGTATGAACATGGGAGGACGAATTAGAAGGAAGAGGACCCTGGGCTCAGCCAGGAGAATATCGCCGCCCCAAAGAAGAACTGGAGGCGGCGAAAGCTGAGAGGCGCAGATATGAGGAGGCAGCACGACGTAGCGGATGGAAGCCTGAGAGGCAGCCCCAAAAATTTCTTGGGGGGGGGCTAACAGGGAGTATGGCTACGCCAGGTAGGAGACCTGGGCAGACTCCCTGTGCTTACCGGGGGGCTAGAGAGACCGGACAGGCACCGTGTTATGCAGTGGTGCGCACGGTGTCTCCAGTGCGGGTGCATAGCCCGGTGCGGTATATTCCAGCTCCGCGTGTCGGCCGGGCTAGATTGAGCGTCGAGCCTAATGCCATGAAGACGGCTCTACGCATCTGGTCCCCAGTGCGTCTCCTTGGGCCGGCTTACATGGCACCAGCCTTGCGCTCGGTGTCTCCGGTTCGCCTGCATAGCCCAGTGTGGGCTATTCCACCTCGCCGCACTGGCAGGGCGACCGTGAGCATTCAACCAGGTAAGGTTGGGCAGGCTCGGTGCTCAAGAGCTCCAGTACGCCTGCACGGTCCGGTCTTTCCAGTACCACCTCCACACCCCAGCCCTCCGGTAGCAGCTCCCCGCACCAGGCTTCCTGTGCGTGTCCTCGGCCCAGTACCACCAGTGCCAGCACCACGCATCAGGCCTACAGTGCGCCTCGCCTGTCCAGCGCTGTCGGAGCCCTCCTCCTCTCCAGCGCTGTCGGAGTCTCCCGCCTGTTTAGCGCTGTTAGAGCCTTCCTTCTCTACAGCGCTGCCGGAGTCTCCCGCCTGTTCAGAACTGCCAGTCTGCATAGAGCTGCCAGTTTGCAAGGAGCTGCCAGTCTGCATAGAGCTGCCAGTCTGCAAGGAGCTGCCAGTCTGCAAGAAGCTGCCAGTCTGCAAGGAGCTGCCAGTCTGCATAGAGCTGCCAGTCTGCAAGGAGCTGCCAGTCTGCAAGGAGCCGCCAGAGCTGCCTGTCTGCAGGATGCCGCCAAAGCTGCCAGTCTGCAAGGAGCCACCAGAGCTGCCAGTCTGCAAGGAGCCGCCAGAGCTGCCAGTTAGCATGGAGCAGCCAGGGCCGCCAAATCAAATCAAATCAAATAAAATTTATTTATATAGCCCTTCGTACATCAGCTGATATCTCAAAGTGCTGTACAGAAACCCAGCCTAAAACCCCAAACAGCAAGCAATGCAGGTGTAGAAGCACGGTGGCTAGGAAAAACTCCCTAGAAAGGCCAAAACCTAGGAAGAAACCTAGAGAGGAACCAGGCTATGTGGGGTGGCCAGTCCTCTTCTGGCTGTGCCGGGTGGAGATTATAACAAAACATGGTCAAGATGTTCAAATGTTCATAGATGACCAGCATGGTCGAATAATAATAAGGCAGAATAGTTGAAACTGGAGCAGCAGCACAGTCAGGTGGACTGGGGACAGCAAGGAGTCATCATGTCAGGTATTCCTGGGGCATGGTCCTAGGGCTCAGGTCCTCCGAGAGAGAGAAAGAAAGAGAGAATTAGAGAGAGCATATGTGGGATGGCCAGTCCTCTTCTGGCTGTGCCGGGTGGAGATTATAACAGAACATGGCCAAGATGTTTAAATGTTCATAAATGACCAGCATGGTCGAATAATAATAAGGCAGAACAGTTGAAACTGGAGCAGCAGCACAGCCAGGTGGACTGGGGACAGCAAGGAGTCATCATGTCAGGTAGTCCTGGGGCATGGTCCTAGGGCTCAGGTCCTCCGAGAGAGAGAAAGAGAGAAGGAGAGAATTAGAGAACGCACACTTAGATTCACACAGGACACCGAATAGGACAGGAGAAGTACTCCAGATATAACAAACTGACCCTAGCCCCCCGACACATAAACTACTGCAGCATAAATACTGGAGGCTGAGACAGGAGGGGTCAGGAGACACTGTGGCCCACTCCGAGGACACCCCCGGACAGGGCCAAACAGGAAGGATATAACCCCACCCACTTTGCCAAAGCACAGCCCCCACACCACTAGAGGGATATCTTCAACCACCAACTTACCATCCTGAGACAAGGCTGAGTATAGCCCACAAAGACCTCCGCCACGGCACAACCCAAGGGGGGGGCGCCAACCCAGACAGGATGACCACATCAGTGACTCAACCCACTCAGGTGACGCACCCCCTCCAGGGACGGCATGAGAGAGCCCCAGTAAAGCCAGTGACTCAGCCCCTGTAATAGGGTTAGAGGCAAAGAATCCCAGTGGAAAGAGGGGAACCGGCCAGGCAGAGACAGCAAGGGCGGTTCGTTCCAGAGCCTTTCCGTTCACCCTCCCACTCCTGGGCCAGACTACACTCATTCATATGACCCACTGAAGAGATGAGTCTTCAGTAGAGACTTAAAGGTTGAGACCGAGTTTGCGTCTCTGACATGGGTAGGCAGACCGTTCCATAAAAATGGAGCTCTATAGGAGAAAGCCCTGCCTCCAGCTGTTTGCTTAAAAATTCTAGGGACAATTAGGAGGCCTGCGTCTTGTGACCGTAGCGTACGTGTAGGTATGTACGGCAGGACCAAATCAGAGAGATAGGTAGGAGCAAGCCCATATAATGCTTTGTAGGTTAGCAGTAAAACCTTGAAATCAGCCCTTGCTTTGACAGGAAGCCAGTGTAGAGAGGCTAGCACTGGAGTAATTTGATCAAATTTTTTGGTTCTAGTCAGGATTCTAGCAGCCGTATTTAGCACTAACTGAAGTTTATTTAGTGCCTTATCCGGGTAGCCGGAAAGTAGAGCATTGCAGTAGTCTAACCTGGAAGTGACAAAAGCATGGATTAATTTTTCTGCATCATTTTTGGACAGAAAGTTTCTGATTTTTGCAATGTTACGTAGATGGAAAAAAGCTGTCCTTGAAATGGTCTTGATATGTTCTTCAAAAGAGAGATCAGGGTCCAGAGTAACGCAGAGGTCCTTCACAGTTTTATTTGAGACGACTGTACAACCATTAAGATTAATTGTCAGATTCAACAGAAGATCTCTTTGTTTCTTGGGACCTAGAACAAGCATCTCTGTTTTGTCCGAGTTTAAAAGTAGAAAGTTTGCAGCCATCCACTTCCTTATGTCTGAAACACATTCTCCTAGCAAGGGCAATTTTGGGGCTTCACCATGTTTAATTGAAATGTACAGCTGTGTGTCATCCGCATAGCAGTGAAAGTTAACATTATGTTTTCGAATAACATCCCCAAGAGGTAAAATATATAGTGAAAACAATAGTGGTCCTAAAACGGAACCTTGAGGAACACCGAAATTTACAGTTGATTTGTCAGAGGACAAACCATTCACAGAGACAAACTGATATCTTTCCGACAGATAAGATCTAAACCAGGCCAGAACTTGTCCGTGTAGACCAATTTGGGTTTCCAATCTCTCCAAAAGAATGTGGTGATCGATGGTATCAAAAGCAGCACTAAGGTCTAGGAGCACGAGGACAGATGCAGAGCCTCGGTCCGATGCCATTAAAATGTAATTTACCACCTTCACAAGTGCCGTCTCAGTGCTATGATGGGGTCTAAAACCAGACTGAAGCATTTCGTATACATTGTTTGTCTTCAGGAAGGCAGTGAGTTGTTGCGCAACAGCCTTTTCTAAAATTTTTGAGAGGAATGGAAGATTCGATATAGGCCGATAGTTTTTTATATTTTCTGGGTCAAGGTTTGGCTTTTTCAAGAGAGGCTTTATTACTGCCACTTTTAGTGAGTTTGGTACACATCCGGTGGATAGAGAGCCGTTTATTATGTTCAACATAGGAGGGCCAAGCACAGGAAGCAGCTCTTTCAGTAGTTTAGTTGGAATAGGGTCCAGTATGCAGCTTGAAGGTTTAGAGGCCATGATTATTTTCATCATTGTGTCAAGAGATATAGTATTAAAACACTTGAGCGTCTCTCTTGATCCTAGGTCCTGGCAGAGTTGTGCAGACTCAGGACAACTGAGCTTTGAAGGAATACGCAGATTTAAGGAGGAGTCCGTAATTTGCTTTCTAATAATCATAATCTTTTCCTCAAAGAAGTTCATGAATTTATCACTGCTAAAGTGAAAGTCATCCTCTCTTGGGGAATGCTGCTTTTTAGTTAGCTTTGCGACAGTATCAAAAAGGAATTTCGGATTGTTCTTATTTTCCTCAATTAAGTTAGAAAAATAGGATGATCGAGCAGCAGTAAGGGCTCTTCGGTACTGCACAGTACTGTCTTTCCAAGCTAGTCGGAAGACTTCCAGTTTGGTGTGGCGCCATTTCCGTTCCAATTTTCTGGAAGCTTGCTTCAGAGCTCGGGTATTTTCTGTGTACCAGGGAGCTAGTTTCTTATGAGAAATGTTTTTAGTTTTTAGGGGTGCAACTGCATCTAGGGTATTGCGCAAGGTTAAGTTGAGTTCCTCAGTTAGGTGGTTAACTGATTTTTGTCCTCTGGCGTCCTTGGGTAGACAGAGGGAATCTGGAAGGACATCAAGGAATCTTTGTGTTGTCTGTGAATTTATAGCACGACTTTTGATGATCCTTGGTTGGGGTCTGAGCAGATTATTTGTTGCAATTGCAAACGTAATAAAATGGTGGTCCGATAGTCCAGGATTATGAGGAAAAACATTAAGATCCACAACATTTATTCCATGGGACAAAACTAGGTCCAGCGTATGACTGTGACAGTGAGTGGGTCCAGAGACATGTTGGACAAAACCCACTGAGTCGATGATGGCTCCGAAAGCCTTTTGGAGTGGGTCTGTGGACTTTTCCATGTGAATATTAAAGTCACCAAAGATTAGAATATTATCCGCTATGACTACAAGGTCCGATAGGAATTCAGGGAACTCAGTGAGGAACGCTGTATATGGCCCAGGAGGCCTGTAAACAGTAGCTATAAAAAGTGATTGAGTAGGCTGCATAGATTTCATGACTAGAAGCTCAAAAGACGAAAACGTCATTTTTTTTTTTGTAAATTGAAATTTGCTATCGTAAATGTTAGCAACACCTCCGCCTTTGCGGGATGCACGGGGGATATGGTCACTAGTGTAGCCAGGAGGTGAGGCCTCATTTAACACAGTAAATTCATCAGGCTTAAGCCATGTTTCAGTCAGGCCAATCACATCAAGATTATGATCAGTGATTAGTTCATTGACTATAATTGCCTTTGAAGTAAGGGATCTAACATTAAGTAGCCCTATTTTGAGATGTGAGGTATCATGATCTCTTTCAATAATGACAGGAATGGAGGTGGTCTTTATCCTAGTGAGATTGCTAAGGCGAACACCGCCATGTTTAGTTTTGCCCAACCCAGGTCGAGGCACAGACACGGTCTCAATGGTGATAGCTGAGCTGACTACACTGACTGTGCTAGTGGCAGACTCCACTATGCTGGCAGGCTGGCTAACAGCCTGCTGCCTGGCCTGCACCCTATTTCATTGTGGAGCTAGAGGAGTTAGAGCCCTGTCTATGTTGGTATTCAGTATGGAGCAGCCAGTGCCGCCAGTCAGCATGGAGCAGCCAGGGCCGCCAGTCAGCATGGAGCAGCCAGAGCAGCCAGTCAGCATGGAGCAGCCAGAGCTGCCAGTCAGCATGGAGCAGCCAGTCAGCATGGAGCAGCCAGAGCTGCCAGTCAGCATGGAGCAGCCAGTCAGCATGGAGCAGCCAGAGCTGCCAGTCATCATGGAGCAGCCAGTCAGCATGGAGCAGCCAGAGCTGCCAGTCGACCGGACTCTTCCAGATCTGCCAGTCGACCAGACTCTTCCAGATCTGCCAGTCGACCAGACTCTTCCAGATCTGCCAGTCGACCAGACTCTTCCAGATCTGCCAGTCGACCAGACTCTTCCAGATCTGCCAGTCGACGAGACTCTTCCGGATCCGCCAGTCAGCCAGGATCTTCCGGATCCGCCAGTCAGCCAGGATCTTCCGGATCCGCCAGTCAGCCAGGATCTTCCAGAACCGCCAGCCAGCCAGGATCTGCCGGATCCAACCACCTGCCTGAGCTTCCTCTCAGTGCTGAGCTTCCTCTCAGTGCTGAGCTACCCATCAGTCCCGAGCTACCTCTGTCCCGAGCTGTCCTTCTGTTCCGAGCTTCCCCTCTGTCCCGAGCTGTCTCTTAGGAGGGTCACCTATCTAGGGACGCTAAGGAGGTGGACAAAGACTATTATGGAGTGGGGTCCACGTCCAGCGCCAGAGCCGCCACCGCGGACAGATGCCCACCCACACCCTCCCCTATAGGTTTAAGTTGTGCGTCCGGAGTCCGCACCTTGGAGGGGGGGTACTGTCACGTTCTGACCATCGTTCGTGTGTGTTTTCCTTGTTTTAGTGTTGGTCAGGACGTGAACTGGGTGGGCATTCTATGTTGGATGTCTTGTTTGTCTATTTCTATGTCTGGCCTGATATGGTTCTCAATCAGAGGCAGGTGTTAGTCATTGTCTCTGATTGGGAACCATATTTAGGTAGCCTGGGTTTCACTGTGTGTTTGTGGGTGATTGTTCCTGTCTATGTGTTTTCACCAGATAGGCTGTTTAGGTTTTCGTTACGTTCTTTATTTTGTAGTGTTTGTGTTTAGTGTGTTTTTCATTAAACATGAATCGCAATAATCACGCTGCATTTTGGTCCGACTCTCCTTCTCATACGGAAAATCGTTACATGAGCCTTCTTTTGTTATTTTGTTCACCAGGTGGTTTACTTACCACATACTGTACTCATGTCTCACCTTCCTGTGTCACTCTGGGAAGAATCTCTCTCTCTCTCTCTCTTTCTCTCTCTCTCATCCCCTGTGGTTTCATGCCACCCGCGAAGTGAAAGAGGGCTTCATGATGTCATTATGATGAGGGGTCGAGGAGTTCACATCATCCTAGGTCTACTGTTCCCTGGTGAGTGAAGAGAGAGGTCTGGCATAGTCCAGGGAGACTTTCCAATGGGTGGTCCCTAGAGACATTCTAAAGGGTGGTCCCTGGAGACTTTCTAATGGGTGGTCCCTGGAGACTTTCTAATGGGTGGTCCCTGGACACTTTCTAAGGGGTGGTCCCTGGAGACTTTCTAAGGGGTGGTCCCTGGAGACTTTCTAAGGGGTGGTCCCTGGAGACTTTCTGATGGGTGGTCCCTGGACACTTTCTAAGGGGTGGTCCCTGGAGACTTTCTAAGGAGTGGTCCCTGGAGACTTTCTAATGGGTGGTCCCTGGACACTTTCTAAGGGGTGGTCCCTGGAGACTTTCTATCGGGTGGTCCCTAGAGACATTCTAATGGGTGGTCCCTGGAGACGTTCTAATGGGTGGTCCCTGGAGACTTTCTATTGGGTGGTCCCTGGAGACTTTCTATCGGGTGGTCCCTGGAGAGTTTCTAATGGGTGGGTCCTAGAGACATTCTAATGGGTGGTCCCTGGAGACATTCTAATGGGTGGTCCCTGGAGACTTTCTAATGGGTGGTCCCTGGACACTTTCTAATCAAAAAGGTAAGTTGCTAGCTAATTTGTCCTATTTAGCTAGCTTGCTGATGCTAGCTAATTTGTCCTGGGATATAAACGTTGAGTTGTAATTTTCCCTGAAATGCACAAGGTCCTCTACTCCGACAATTAATCCACACATGAAACGGTCAACGGAATCGTTTCTAGTCATCTCTCCTCCTACCAGGCTATTTATTCGTTGAACATTATGCTTTCATAATAAGGTTTGTTACCACAACAGTCAGACCGACCTCAGTTCATATTTCAATCACCCACGTGGTTATAACCAATGAGGAGATGGCATGTGGGTATATGCTTCTATAAACCAATGAGGGGATGGGAGAGGCTGGGCTTGCACCGTGTTCAGCGTCACAAATAGAACTGACTTCTATTTTAGTGTTTGGCAACGAGAGCAGTGTGGGTGCAATGATTGAATAACAATTATGTGTACATTTATTTTGCAATATTAAGCAACATTGAGCTAATGAATTATGGGCTAACACGCATACACTTCTAACTTAGGCTACACATCTCTGAGTCTGTCTGTCTTCATTGCATTGTTTGCTCAATGACTTACTCTGGCGTCACAGGTGCCTTGGATATTCTTCTTTAATCTTGTGGAGTCCCAGACTAAAATACCTTGTTGAACATTTATTTCAACACATTTTCTTTACAACCAGACTTATTGGAGGAGAGATACATGCTTTCTCTTGCTTGTTGAATGTAAAACAGGCTACATCATTAAGAACTGGAGGGGAGCTGGAAAGGAGGGTAGACAGCACATCTCAGTGGCAGAAGAAGCCCATATCTTCCTGTATCTTAGCACCGGGCTACATCTTGACAAAATATACACTACCCACTGGGCACACATTGGTTGAAACAACGTTGTTTCCATGTAATTTCAATGAAATTATGTTGAACCAACGTGGAAAAGACTTTGAAATGACGTCTGTGCCCAGTGGGTATGACTGGCCTACTAATGTACCTTTCTGGACCTTCTA
This sequence comes from Oncorhynchus clarkii lewisi, assembly GCF_045791955.1. Taxonomy (NCBI): domain Eukaryota; kingdom Metazoa; phylum Chordata; class Actinopteri; order Salmoniformes; family Salmonidae; genus Oncorhynchus; species Oncorhynchus clarkii. The sequence continues at coordinate 6,758,638 of NC_092147.1, forward strand.
CACTGTCCAGAATATATCCAAATGGTTACATAACCAGGCCTAGGATGTACCAGGCATTGTTTTATTTTGGCATAAAACAAGAAAGGAGTTTGTGGTGCGTGGGTAAACTAACTGGAAAGACAAGCCAGTAAAACAGCCATATTACAACCTATGTTATGATAATTGCGTTGTTTGTTCTATAACCCATACGCCACCACGATATACAATAAGGCTGTGACAACAAAAAGTCAAGTCACACACTGGCAAAATAAATTGAACAACACAAATGGTTGTTTCATCAGAAAACCGGAGAGCCACATCTGTCCGGTGAAGTCCACATAGCAAATATTGCATTTATCCTCAAACATTTATATGACCTGTAACATGGTCAAGCAAGTTAATGTTTTCGACAGTTTACTAAACAACTACTGATTTAGAACCATGGAGTTACTGCAAGTCAACACAAAGACAACAGGAGCCCTGCCTCCACTATTCCAGCACTATATCAACTTAAACATTTACACATCGTCAAATCATCAAGGCTATATAGCCTATGCTTAGTTTAAGATACTGAAAACCAACTTAAAGATACCTAAAACAATTTAGTCCAATCAATGTGGCTTTATAGCATGTGGCTGTCCATGGTACTGATTTCTGTCTGAACCGTGTGTGTTTGTGCTTGCTTGTGCGCGCAATAATTTAAAAAAAGGTTTACTCATCCTACTTGTTGACTAGTTGAACACCAATGCCGTTCTCCTCTCTTTCATGTTGGCAAAACTGTCTTTGGCTCTGTCATACGCTTTTAGTTTCCATAGGTTACCTAGCTAAAACCCTTGCTAGCCTAACTTCCTCGCATGGGCAACAATGAACCAACTAAGTTATCTAGCTAGTTCATGTGAGCCTACTAAGCTACGTATTGAACTTCTGTTGTCTCAAGCCAGTGGCACAATATGTGAATTTATGGTTAGATCAGAATTGCCATCATAATCATTTTCATTGGCCCGCACAGAGAATTAAGTCAAAATCAGAAGTCTAAATCCACTACTACATTAGGAAAGAGCAGATTTAGAAAGCTAGCTACTGCAGGTCATCAACACAAGCACACCAGAAACAGACACAAGTGTCTGACAATTATGACGTTTTTGCTTAGGATGTGATTTGATTGGTGTGAAGCCACATCCAAACAGCCTCCTTTGGAGGCTCAGCTCTACGCTGATTGGCTGATTATAAAAATTAAAAGAAATATCAAGGGAGGCCAAATGCTTGCTGGCATCTATCAATCAAATGCTACAACGTCACACTGTTTTGTTCCAGACAGTATCAGATACAAGGACTACGCATAATGAGACAGAGGGGCGCAGTTTCCCGTCGCTCTGATAATTTCTCTGGAGAGATTCAGCCACTTGCAAATTGACAGAAAACACAGAGAGATGAAAAATAAATTATTTTTTATTTTTAAATGTTTTATTTGTCACATATCTGTGGAAGCCTGGCTTCCCTTGGCACTGATGGTTATTCAAATGATCCGACATCACTGCAGGTTACAGCCTGTAGACAAATATTGTGTACTAATTTGATAACAATAAACAAAATCCTCATTGCACTGTGTTATTGTAGGCGGCCTAATCAATAGTGGAGCTTTGCGTGTCTGGGACTGCAGAGTAGTCTGGAGGAACTGCAGAGTGCAGCCTAGAGGAACGCACAGACATGCCATTTAATTTTTTTCTTGCACTTTGACAGTTATATGTTTATAGGCCTAATATCTAGCTATGCACCCAATTACCCAAGTCATAGACTGTTCTCTCTGCTACCGCACGGCAAGAGGTATCGGAGCGTCAAGTCTAGGTCCAAAAGGCTCCTACTAACATCTTCTACCCCCAAGCTATAAGACTGCTGACCAATTAATCTAATGGCCACCCGGACTATTTGCATTTTTACTCAGCTGCTACTCGCTGTTTATTATCTATGTATAGTCACTTTACCCCTATCTACATGTACAAATGACCTTGAAAAACCTGTACCCCTGCACATTGACTCCATTTTATTGTTTACTTTAGTTTATCTAGTAAATATTTCACGGTAAGGTGTTGTATTCGGCACATGTGACAAATAACATTTGATTTGATTGATCAATTATTTTTTCATTGTATGTACATTGAAGTATTATTTGCAGTTGTTACTATGACAATGAACACACCCTGAAACACTGACTGGTCTTCTGTTACCACCTTATTAATAGGCCTACAGTGTGTTATCTAAACTTGTAGTAATCATGGCCAAATTACTTGCCCAGGGGCCTTGACCTCCAGGGTTCCTGCATTGATTTTGTTAGTGATTCTTACTCAGATATCATATTAACATACATGAAGGGCCATTTTCGGCCCTGTATGATGGATGAGAATCTCCATATTGCAAATGTACGGTCCCTTACTAGACGTCCGCCAATATTTTTAAAATTCGCTGATGAAGTTGGGCCTTGTCCCAGGGCCAGATCTTCCATGAAGTCATTGAACGAAGTCTCTCGGAAATTCTGTTTCCGTTTTATAAAATGTTCAAATTTTGGTAATTTTTCCACTGTCCCCGGTAAATTTCACCAGATGGCGAATGAATTCTTATTGCAAATGTACAAAACATCACCAATCATGACATGGCCTTTTCTCCTAAATGGAAAAGACTTTGAAGACGAAACTTGGTGAGCATAGGTTTGGCCTAATGGGCTGTTAGCCCAGAAACAAGATGGCGTCGAGACCTCAACGCTTTTTGAGTTAAGGTCATTTTTCTGGGATTAAAGCTCAAAAATGAAAATAGAGAGCTAATTTGACCACTTCACGTCAATGTACATAAACCTACGGTGTCAGGAAAAAAAGAACCAGCCATGTATCTATCGTAATTTACGAGAAATCGTACAATCTAGAGTTGGTGATGGTCGAAGAAATTAGTTTTTTCCCCCAAAAAAAGTTACAGATCCAGTTAAGGTGGGTTTCGGAGCTCTACGCGATTTCTGTGATTTTCTGAAATAACACACACTCATTCAACCCTCTGTAAATAAGTCAGTTCTTAATGGCTAGCAGGAAGATTGCTGTCTTTTTCCATGGCTAAACCAACTAGCCTCGTAATTAACAATTCTCTTCATATTTACAGATGCCATACATTTTGATTAAAAACAAATGTATGTTCAAATGGCCTAGTTTCCTAGTCATATTTGTTCACCGTTTGTTAAAACAATTTTTCTGCTAACAGATCCCTCTGTATGTATTAAATTATAGTTTTCAATGTGAATTAATGTGATCTGGGCCACACTACTGTCCCTCTACCCCAGAGGAAAAAGTGAAGAGAAGTCTGCTAATTCTTCAGGCTGTTATTCAGTCCTTTTTCAGAGGATAACTGTTTGTTTTCATATGTTTGTGTGTTTGCCTGTTCTCCCACTGGGGAAAAAACTGGTTGAATCAGCATTGCTTCCACTTCATTTCAACAAAAAATTTTTAAATGTGATGTCATTGAATAAATGTGGAAAACTGATTGGATTTGCAAAAAGTCATTAATTTATTAACTTATGTTAAAAGTCATTAACTTATTAACTTGTGTTAAAAGTCATTAATTTATTAACTTATGTTAAAAGTCATTGATTTATTAACTTATGTTAAAAGTAATTAACTTATTAACTTATGTTAAAAGTCATTCATTTATTAACTTATGTTAAAAGTCATTCATTTATTAACTTATGTTAAAAGTCATTAACTTATTAACTTATGTTAAAAGTCATTAATTTATTAACTTATGTTAAAAGTCATTAATTTATTAACTTATGTTAAAAGTCATTAACTTATTAACTTATGTTAAAAGTCATTAATTTATTAACTTATGTTAAAAGTCATTAATTTATTAACTTATGTTAAAAGTCATTAACTCATTAACTTATGTTAAAAGTCATTAATTTATTAACTTATGTTAAAAGTCATTAATTTATTAACTTATGTGAAAAGTCATTAACTTATTAACTTATGTTAAAAGTCATTAATTTATTAACTTATGTTAAAAGTCATTAACTTATTAACTTATGTTAAAAGTCATTAATTTATTAACTTATGTTAAAAGTCATTAATTTATTAACTTATGTTAAATGTCATTAACTTATTAACTTATGTTAAAAGTCATTAATTTATTAACTTATGTTAAAAGTCATTAACTTATTAACTTATGTTAAAAGTCATTAACTTATTAACTTATGTTAAAAGTCATTAATTTATTAACTTATGTTAAAAGTCATTAATTTATTAACTTATGTTAAAAGTCATTAACTTATTAACTTATGTTAAAAGTCATTAATTTATTAACTTATGTTAAAACCTCTTAAGTCTACCCCTTCCTTTTTCGAACATTCTGTTAAAAATCGTGCAACTTTTCAGCGTCCTGCTACTCATGCCAGGAATATAGTATATGCATATGATTAGTATGTGTAGATAGAAAACACTCTGAAGTTTCTAAAACTGGTTAAATCACGGCTGTGACTATAACAGATTGTGTGTTTCATCGAAAAGCGCAAGAAAAACTGCTCTCTGAAAGCTAAAAATTATTTCCATGCGTCACTTTCATGAGTTGTTAAAAGGGCACAAATTAATGATCGACCTGCATGCAATTCCTACAGATTCCACACGATGTCGCCATTGTCGTCATTTTCCAGGGGCTTTTTTCTTGGTAAATCCAACTAACTGGATTCAATTTCTTCCGGTCTCCACCAGGATGTTTTGAATGTGCACATTGGCAGCCATTGATTTGAAAACGAGGAGCTATTGAATATACATCGCCCTGTAATCATTTTGATAGATTATAAACGTTTACTAATACCTAAAGTTGGATTACAAAAGTATTTCGAAGTGTTTTGTGAAAGTTTATCGTCAACTTTTTAATTTAAAAAAATGACGCAGCGTTTAAAAACAATGTTTTTTTCTGAATGACACAGCTTCCATAGAAAGCTATTTTGGGTATATATGGACCGATTTAAACGAAAAAAAGACCCAATAGTGATGTTTATGGGGCATATAGGAGTGCCAAGAAAGAAGCTCGTCAAAGGTAATGAATGTTTTATATTTTATTTATGCGTTTTGTGTAGCGCCGGCTAAGCTATATCTTTGTTTACATCGCATTCAGGCATTTTGGGGTGTTGCATGCTATCAGATAATAGCTTCTCATGCTTTCGCCGAAAAGCATTTTAAAAATCTGACTTGTTGGCTAGGTTCACAACGAGTGTAGCTTTAATTCAATACCCTGCATGTGAATTTTGATGAACGTTTGAGTTTTAACGAGTACATTTAGCATTTAGCGTAGCGCATTTGCATTTCCAGGTGTCTACTTGAGACATCTGCGTCTCAAGTAGGAGCAAGAAGTTAAAAGTCATTAATTTATTAACTTATGTTAAAAGTCATTAATTTATTAACTTATGTTAAAAGTCATTAATTTATTAACTTATGTTAAAAGTCATTAATTTATTAACTTATGTTAAAAGTCATTAACTTATTAACTTATGTTAAAAGTCATTAATTTATTAACTTATGTTAAAAGTCATTAACTTCTTAACTTATGTTAAAAGTCATTAATTTATTAACTTATGTTAAAAGTCATTAACTTATTAACCTGTTGGATCTCTAGGGGCGCTATTTCATTTTTGGATAAAAAACGTTCCCGTTTTAAGCGCGATATTTTGTCACGAAAAGATGCTCGACTATGCATATTCTTGACGGTTTTTGAAAGAAAACACTCTGAAGTTTCAGAATCTGCAAAGATATTGTCTGTAAGTGCCCCAGAACTCATTCTACAGGCGAAACCAAGATGATGCGTCAAGCAGGAAATGAGCAGAATCTCTGAAGCTCTGTTTTCCATTGTCTCCTTATATGGCTGTGATTGCGCAAGGAATGAGCCTACACTTTCTGTCGTTTCCCCAAGGTGTTTGCAGCATTGTGACGTATTTGTAGGCATATCATTGGAAGATTGACCATAAGAGACTACATTTTCCAAGTGTCCGCCTGGTGTCCTGCATGGAATTCGGTGCGCAAACGCCAGCTGCTTGTACTTTTCCATTTGATTGAGGGGAGAAACCATGCTTCCACGAACGATATATCATTGAAGAGATATGTGAAAAACACCTTGAGGATTGATTCTAAACAACGTTTGCCATGTTTTCAGTCGATATTATGGAGTTAATTTGGAAAAAAGTTTGCGTTTTGAGGACTGAATTTTCGTTTTTTTTTTGGTAGCCAAATGTGATGTACAAAACGGAGCTATTTCTAATACACAAATAATCTTTTTTGGAAAAACTGAGAATCTGCTATCTAACTGAGAGTCTCCTCTTTGAAAACATCCGAAGTTCTTCAAAGGTAAATGATTTTATTTGAAGGCTTTTATGTTTTTGTTGAAATCTTGCGTGCTGGATGCTAACACTAATGCTAACGCTAAATGCTACGCTAGCTAGCCACTTTTACACAAATGATTGTTTTCCTATGGTTGAGAAGCATATTTTGAAAATCTGAGATGACAGTGTTGTTTACAAAAGGCTAAGCTTGAGAGATGGCATATTTATTTCATTTCATTTGCGATTTTCATGAATAGTTAACGTTGCGTTATGGTAATGAGCTTAGGTCTGTAAATAGAATCCCGGATCCGGGTTTGGTCGACGCAACAGGTTAACTTATGTTAAAAGTCATTAACTTATTAACTTATGTTAAAAGTCATTAATTTATTAACTTATGTTAAAAGTCATTAATTTATTAACTTATGTTAAAAGTCATTAACTTATTAACTTATGTTAAAAGTCATTAACTTATTAACTTATGTTAAAAGGCATTACTTTATTAACTTATGTTAAAAGTCATTAATTTATTAACTTATGTTAAAAGTCATTAACTTATTAACTTATATTAAAAGTCATTAATTTATTAACTTATGTTAAAAGTCATGAACTTATGAACTTATGTTAAAAGTCATTAATTTATTAACTTATGTTAAAAGTCATTAACTTATTAACTTATGTTAAAAGTCATTAATTTATTAACTTATGTTAAAAGTCATTAACTTATTAACTTATGTTAAAAGTCATTAACTTATTAACTTATGTTAAAAGTCATTAACTTATTAACTTATGTTAAAAGTCATTAATTTATTAACTTATGTTAAAAGTCATTAACTTATTAACTTATGTTACAAGTCATTAACTTATTAACTTATGTTAAAAGTCATTAATTTATTAACTTATGTTAAAAGTCATTAATTTATTAACTTATGTTAAAAGTCATTAATTTATTAACTTATGTTAAAAGTCATTAATTTATTAACTTATGTTAAAAGTCATTAATTTATTAACTTATGTTAAAAGTCATTAACTTAAAGTCATTAATTTATTAACTTATGTTAAAAGTCATTAACTTATTAACTTATGTTAAAAGTCATTAATGTATTAACTTATGTTAAAAGTCATTAACTTATTAACTTATGTTAAAAGTCATTAACTTATTAACTTATGTTAAAAGTCATTAATTTATTAACTTATGTTAAAAGTCATTAATTTATTAACTTATGTTAAAAGTCATTAACTTATTAACTTATGTTAAAAGTCATTAATTTATTAACTTATGTTAAAAGTCATTAATTTATTAACTTATGTTAAAAGTAATTAATTTATTAACTTATGTTAAAAGTCATTAACTTATTAACTTATGTTAAAAGTCATTAATTTATTAACTTATGTTAAAAGTCATTAACTTATTAACTTATGTTAAAAGTCATTAACTTATTAACTTATGTTAAAAGTCATTAACTTCACATTTCACTTCACACAAATTCACATTTTTTTCACCCAACTTTTAACCTAAACCCAATAAAATGGTGAAATGCTTTGTTGATTTCACATTAGTTGACAACTCAACCAAATGGAAATCAAAACTATGAGTTGAACTGACGTCTATGCCCAGAGGGTTGTTTGTGTGTTTCTCAGTTTGTGAATGGGTTCAAGAGCACACCAATGACTCACAGTTGTAATTAAGGCAAGGCTCTGAGATGGATGAGCAGGGGCTGTGTGGATGATGTCAATGTGTACAAGCCCAAAAGCACACGGGTGATGACGTGGTTTAGTCATATAAGAGGCAGTCTAGCAGATGAAACTGTTCGAGGCTTCGGAAATTAGTTGAACAAGTAGGTCGGCTCTCATTAGGACTATTTGTTACGTTACAGCAGTCATCGGAGGCAAAAAGGTTTAATTATTTTCTCCATGGGTAAAAGCAGATACATCATTTGTTTTCAAGTCCTCTAATGTGTTTAGTGGACAAATTAATGAATGAAGTACTCAGAATTGAGCAATGTATTATTTATGTTTTAGTTGTAATGACGGGGTGGTGAGTTGGAAGCAGGTGAAACGTTTTAATATAACAACAAAAAGAACACGACACTAACATAAGGCAGTTCACAAGAACAATACCAACTGGTGAGTAAACCAGGGAGAGTGACATAAAGGGGAGGAAATGATGAAGGTAATGGAGACCAGGTGTGAATCATAATGATTCACAGGTGCGTGTAATAATGAGTGCCAAGTGTGCGTAATGATGCTTCCCAGGACCGATGGTTAGTACTCTGGAAACGTTGTACGCCGGAGGGGAGGAGCAGGAGCGGATGTGACAGTACCACCCCCCCCCCCCCCCCCCCTGCCCTCATATAAGGGGACAACCCCGAGGATGAGGAGCGGGTCGAGGTGCGGTCCGGGCTGCGAAGATGAAAATGATGGATGATGTTGGGGTCCTAAACTGGAACCCAATGCCACCATACCCCTCCCAGTCCACAAGATACTGGAGCCGACCCCCACAACGTCGGGAGTTCAGTCGGGATCTGACAGCGTACGCCGGGCACCAGGCAGGGTAGAGGTGTGTTGTGAGGCACAGCATCAGCTAGCGGACCAGTAACCACCAGCCTGAGAAGGGAGATGAAAAGAGGGTGAGATACGGTAGTGACTGGGTAATTGTAACCTGTATGTGATCTCATTGACCCTCTGGAGAACCTTGAACGGCCCCACAAACTGGGGGTTCAGTTTCTTGCAGGGCAGGTGGAGTGGGAGGTTCCTGGTAAAGAGGATCCCCAGCATGGAACACAGGGGTCTCATTGCGGTGACGGTCTGCCTGCTCCTTCTGACGATGGAGTCTCACGCCCAACGCACACTGGAGGGGGTCAACCCAGTGGAGGAGTGACGTAGACAGTCCTGGGAGTACTCCGCCCAAGGAAGGAAATGTGACCACTCACCCTGCCGGTCCTGACAGTGACTCCACAGGAACCTCCCCAGCTCCTGATTCATCCTCTCCACCTGCCCGTTAGACTGAGGCCGATACCTGGATGTGAGGCTAACCGTGACCCCGAACTTCTCCAGGAAGACCCTCCATACTCGGGATGTGAATTGGGAGCCACGGTCCCAAGACGATGTCCTTAGGAAGGCCATAATGCCGTAAGACCTGCTGGAAGAGTGCCTCAGTGACCTGGAGAACAGTGGGAAGACCAGGAAAAGGGATGAATCAACATGACTCTATCCACAATCTATCCACTACCACCAGAAGGGTGGTGGAACCATCAAATCAAATAAAAAAAATTGTCACATACACATGGTTAGCAGATGTTAATGCGAGTGTAGCGAAATGCTTGTGCTTCTAGTTCCAACAATGCAGTAATAACCAACGAGTAATCTAACTAACAATTCCAAAACTACTACCTTATACACATCAGAGGGGAGAAGATCAGTAACAAAGTCAATGGATAGATGGGACCAAGGTCGCTGAGGCACGGGAAGCGGCAGCAGCTTCCCTGCTGGAGCATTCCAGAGGGACTTGACTTGAGCACACACGGAACAGGAGTTGACATACCGCATAACGTCGTGCACCACGGTGGGCCACCAGTATTTCTCAGTGATGGAATGAATGGTGCAAGAAATACCTGGATGACCAGCGACGGCAGCTGTGTGTGCCCACGTCAGCAGGCGGTCTCTTATTCCTGTGGGAACGTAGATGTGCACAGGAGGACAATTCTAGGGTGCAGGCTCCCTCTCTAGAGCCTGGCGGATGTCCACATCTACGTCCCAAAATACTGGACCCACGACTCGGGAGGATGGGATTATGGGTGCCCTCTGGACAGGAGCCTCTCCCGAATCGTAGATATAGGACAGGGCATCAGCCGTGATGTTCTTAGGACTTGGGAAATAGGGCAGTGTGAAGTCAAACCTGGTGAAGAAGAGGGCAAACCTGGCTTGGCGCAAATTCAGTCTCCTCGCTGTCCGTATATTCTCAAGGTTCCGATGGTCTGAGTGGATGACGAATGGTTCCTTGGCACCCTCCAACCAGTGTCTCCACTCCTCTAATGTTAACTTCACTGCCAAGAGCTCCCGATCGCCAAATTCGTAGTTCCTCTGTGAGCGGGACAGTTTCTTGGGGAAGAAAGCACAAGGATACAATTTGTGGGTCCCCCCTGTCTTTGTGACAAAACTTCCCCCACTTCCACCTCAGATGCATCTACCTCAACCACAAAAGGTAGCATGGGATCTGTGTGTTTTAGCAAGGGGGCGGAGGTAAAATGTCCCTTGAGGAAACAAAAAGCCTCATCGGCTGCTGGAGCCAAAACCAACCTGTGAGGCCCACCCTTGAGGAGTGAGGTGAGAGTGGTGGCGACGGTGCTGAAGTTCCTGATGAAGCAGTGGTAAAAGTTGGCAAACCCCAAAAACCTTTGTAACCCCTTGATGGTGGTTGGGACTGGCCATGACCTTAACGCATCTACCTTCTTGTCCTCCATCCTCACTCCCTGCGGGCTGATTTGGTAGCCCAAGAAGGAGACATCCCTCTGGTTTAATTGGCACTTCTCCACCTTGACGAACAGCCAAGAGGCGTTCCAGGACTGCTCGAATGTGAGTGATGTGGTCCTCCAGGTTGAACGAGAAGATCAGGATGTCATCGATGTACACAATCACCTAAGGTCCGAGCATGTCCCTGAACACCTGATTGATGAATGCCTGGAACACTGGTGGAGCATTGGCTAAGCCGAACGGCATAACCAAGTACTCGTAAGGGACCAGACATCACGCTGAACGTCATCTTCCACTCATCCCCCTCCCGGATGCGAATGAGATTGTAGGCACTCTGCAGGTCCAGTTTGGTGAAGAACTGGGCCCCGCTGAGCTTCTCGATGACTGACGTCACCAGTGGGAGAGGATACCAATACTTCATGGTGATGTCATTGAGTCCACGATAATTGGCACAAGGGCGTAATCCTCCCTCCTTGGCCACGAAGAAGAAACCAGCCAACGCAGGGGATGTGGACCTGCGGATGAAACCCTGTTGGAGTGCCTCTTGAATGTAGTCCTTCATCGTCTGGGTCTCAGCCACCGACAGAGGGTAGATGCATCTGCGCGGAGGTGTAGCACCGGAAAACAGGTCAATGGTGCGTCCCAGAGGTGATGAGGAGGTAGTGCGGATATTGGAGAATACCTCCCTTAGATCCTGATATTCCTCCAGGATGTTGGGCTGGAGGGCAACCACAGGACTCTCAACCGACGTGGAACCACAGGGAACAGGAAAGCAGGTCTTCCGAGAGGAGGCAAGGGTCTGAGCCATAAAGTTCCCCGCTTACCGGAATCCACTAAAGCTGTAGACACAGGGCATGAGGGACAGTCAGCCAGAGTGATGGGTACTATAAAGAGTTTAACGTCTCTGGGATATGTGGGACACTAGCGAGTGAAATTTCAGGGCGCCAAATTCAAAACAGAAATCCCATAATTAAAATTACTCAAATATACAAGTATTTTACACCATTTTAAAGATATACTTCTTGTAAATCCAGCCACAGTGTCTTATTTCAAATAGGCTTTACGGTGAAAGCACACCAAACGATTATGTTAGGTCAGCACCTAGTCACAGAAAACCATAAAGCCATTTTCCAGCCAAGGAGAGCCCTCACAAAAGTCAGAAATAGCGATTAAATTAATAACTAACCTTTGATGATCTTCATCAGATGGCACTCACAGGACTTCATGTTACACAATAAATGTGTGTTTTGTTCGATAAAGTTAATCTTTATGTCCAAAAACCTCATTTGAATTTGGTGTGTTATTGTCAGAAATGCATTGCCTCAAACAAATCGGTGAAATTACAGAAATACTCATAATAAACATTGATAAAAGATACAAGTGTTATGTATGGAAATATAGATAAACTTCTCCTTAACCAGGGAAAATGCAGAGCTCCAAATTGAAATAAATTACTATAAAAATCTAATTTTCATTAAATGCAACATGAAAGACAGCAAATTAAAGCTGCACTTCCAGCCAACATTTCAGATTTCAAAAAGGCTTTTCGGCGAAAGCAAACAATGCTTTTATCTGAGGACAGCACCTCAGTAAACAAAGAGAAACCAAATTTCAACCCTGCAGGCTCGACACAAAACTCAGAAGAAAAAAAAATAATTCATGCCTTACCTTTGACAAGCTTATTTTGATGGCACTACAATATGTCCCATAAACATCACAAATGGTCCTTTTGTTCGATTAATTCCATTGATATATATCCAAAATGTCCATTTATTTGGCGCGTTTGATCCAGAAAAACACTGGTTCCATTTTGCTCAACATGACTACAAAATATCTCAAAAGTTACCTGTAAACTTTGCCAAAACATTTCAAACTACTTTTGTAAAACAACTTCAGGTATTTTTTTAAAGTAAATAATTGATAAAATTGAAGACGGGATGATCTGTGTTCAATACAGGAAGAAAACAAACTGAAGCTAGCTTTCTGGTCACGCGCCTCTATCTAACAGTACACTTCAAGTGACCCTTGTTCAAGATGGCCGTACTTCTTCATTACACAAAGGAATAACCTCAACCAATTTCTAAAGACGTTGACATCCAGTGGAAGCGATAGGAACTGCAAGAAGGTCCCTTACCAATCTGGATTCCCATTGAAAACCTATTGAAAAGAGTGACCTCAAAAAAAAGAAAAAATCTGAATGGTTTGTCCTCTGGGTTACGCCTGCTAAATACGTTCTGTTATACTCACAGACATGATTCAAACAGTTTTAGAAACTTCAGAGTGTCTTCTATACAAAGCTGCTAATAATATGCATATCTTATCTTCTGGGGAGGAGTAGCAGGCAGTTGAATTTGGGCATGCATCTCATTCGGACGTGCCCCCTGTCACCAATAAGTTAATGCAACAGCCGTGTCAGATTTCAAAAGGCTCTACGCCGAAAGCACACCTTGGGATTATGTTAGGTCAGCACCTAGCCACAGAAAAATATTCAGCCATTTTCCAAAGAAGGAGAGGTGTCACAAAAGTCAGAAATAGCATTATAAATATTAATTTACCTTTGATGATCTTCATCAGAATGCACTGCCAGGAATCACAGTTCCACAATAAATATGTCTTGTTCGATAAAGTCCATCATTTATGTCAAAATACCTCCTTTTTGTTCACGTGTTTAGTTCACAAATCCAAACTCACGAGGCGCGGGCAAGTCCAGGCGAAAGTTCAGATGAATAGTCCAAAAAGTTATATTACAGTTCGTAGAAACATGTCAAACAATGTAGATAATCAATCTTTAGGATGCATCTAGTCAATATGTTGAACCTGACGGGAGAAACATCTAGTCAATATGTTGAACCTGTCAGGAGAAACATCTAGTCAATATGTTGAACCTGACATCAGAAACATCTAGTCAATATGTTGAACCTGTCAGGAGAAACATCTAGTCAATATGTTAAAACAAGTCAAGAGAAACAAATCTATTCAATTTGTTGAACCTGTCAAAAAAAACATCTAGTCAATATGTTGAACCTGACAGGAGAAACATCTAGTCAATATGTTGAACCTATGAAGAGAAACATCGATTCAATGTTTTGAACCTGTCATGAGAAACATTGAGTCAATATGTTGAACCTGTCAGGAGAAACATCTAGTCAATATGTTGAACCTGTCAAGAGAAAGAAATCTAGTCAATATGTTGAACCTGTCAGGAGAAACATCGAGTCAATATTTTCAACCTGTCAGGAGCAACATCTAATAAATATGTTAACCATGTCAAACACAATAAAATGAAAGTCAAGAAAAATTTCTCAAGTTGTCGTGTTCACATGAAAGGATTCCAAATGCGGATTCCAAAAACCACTTGCACACCTCCTTCTACTCCTCCTCCTTCTACTCATCCACTCCTCCTCCTCCTCCTCCTCCTTATACTCCTCCTCCTCTTCTTTATACTTATCCTACTCCTCCACTCCTCTTCCTCCTTCTCCTTCTCCTCCTCTTCTTTATACTCCTCCTCCTTATACTCATCCTACTCCTCCACTTCTCCTCCTCACTGTACTCCTCCTCCAACTCCTCCACTCTCTTCCTCCTCCTCCTCCTCCTCCTCCTCCTCCTCCTCCTCCACTCCTCTTCCTCCTCCTCTTCCTCCTCCTCCACTCCCCCTCCCCTTCCTCCTTCTCCTTCTACTCCTCCTCCTCGCAGCTACTGTTCCTGGGGTCAAGCAAAATTAAGTCAGTTTATACCATTTTAAAAACATTTTAATACATTCAGACTGTGTGCCCTCAGGCCCCTGCTCCACCACTATCACATATATACAGTACAAAATACATGTGTACGTGTGTATAATGCTATCATGTCTGTGTTTATTTATTTTTATTTTTATTTATTTTACCTTTATTTAACTAGGCAAGTCAGTTAAGAACAAATTCTTATTTTCAATGATGGCCTAGGAACAGTGGGTTAACTGCCTGTTCAGGGGCATAACGACAGATTTGTACCTTGTCAGCTCGGGGATATGAACTTGCAACCTTTCGGGACAACTTCCTGTGACACTGGAGGGCGCGCAATTCAAATAAATAATCATAAACATTATGAATATTAAACATTTATGTACATACAAGTGTCTTATATCAGTTGAGAGCTTAAATTATTGTTAATCTAACTGCACTGACCGATTTACAGTAGCCATTACAGCGAAAGCATGCCATCCGATTCTTTGAGGACGGCGCCCCACATCAAAATGTTTTTCCACCGGCACAGGTTTCTTAAATTCACAAATAGCGATTAAATATTCACTTACTTTTTGAAAATCCTCCTCTGATTTGTCATCCAAAGGGTCCCAACTATAACATGTAGTGTTGTTTTGTTAGATAAAATCTTTCTTTATATTCCAAAAAGTCAGTTCAATCGATTTGAGTAATCCACTTGTTCAACAAGCAGAGAAAGGAATCCAAAAATCTACCGCTAAAATTTGTTAAAACAAGTCAAAATATGTTTCTATTGACTCCTCAGATACCCTAAAATGTAATCAAACTATAATATTTAATACGGAAAGAAGTATGTTCAATAGGAAAATGATATTAGCAGGTGCGTCTTGTCTTCATCGCACGCACATACACCCATTTCCAAAAGTGTGTCCCAGTACTAAAACTCATTCTTAGCGCACAAGCCTGAAACCTTGAACATAGAGTGCTGACACCCTGTGGAATTGCTATTGGACCAGGTCTCTCTTGGAAAAGAGATATTATCTCAATGAGAAAAACCTGTATAAATAAAGGTTAAAAAAATAAAAAAAAAAAAAAAAATAAACATTGGGAGCTAGATTTAATTATTTCCCAATACCTTTCCATTGTAAGATCATGGGCTCTCAATTTTTTTTTAAAATTCTGGTAGTTTTTTTCTCCTACTATATCTATTGTGTTATAGTCTCCTACATTATTTTAACATTTCTTCCAACTTCAAAGTGTCTTCTTTCCAATGGTACCAATTATATGAATATCCTGGGCCTGAGCAACAGGCAGTTTACTTTGGACACGTCAGTCAGGTGGAAAAAAGGACCCTAGCCTGAAGAAGTTAAGAAAAATGTGTGGTGTTCACATGAAAGGATTCCAAATGCGGATTCCAAAAACCACTTACACTCCTTCTACTCCTTCTCCTTTTAGTCTTCCTCCTCCTTCTAATCCTTCTCCTCCTTTTACTCCTCCTCTTCCTTCTACTCCTCCTCCTCCTTTTACTCATCCTCCTCCTCCTCCTCCTCATTTTACTCCTCCTCCTCCTTTTACTCCACCTCCTCCTCATCATCATACTCCTCCTCCTCATACTCATCCTTTTACTCCTCCTCCTCATCATCATACTCCTCCCCCCATACTCCTCCTCCTCCTCCTCATCATCATTCTCCTCCTCCTTTTACTCTTCCTCCTCCTCATACTACTCCTCCTCCTTCTACTCCTCCTCCTCCTCATTACACTCCTCCTCCTCCTCCTCCTTTAACTCCTCCTCATACTCCTCCTCCACCACATCCTTCTACTTCTCTTTCTACTACCCCTCCTCCTCTTCTTCCTCTTCCTCCTCCTCCTTCTATTCCTCCTTCTCATCCTCCTCCTCATACAGCTCCTAGCAGTGTGTTTTCCTTCCATATATATCCATGATTAGTCAAGTAACACCCCTATAACTTCTCATGTCATCTCTCCCATGCACCTTCCACTCCAACCCCAACTGGCCCCAACAATGATTAAACTCTCCCCTCCGCCCAAGGGGGTCACTGAATAGACTACAACATCCTGTAGTTAGGGTCAGTGATTAACCAGACGGCTTCTTTATGCTCGCCAGCCCCCCTGTGATTTTGGCATTTGTACGCCTCACTTCCTCCCATTGGGGAGATCAGAGAATAGACAAGGGGACGTTCCTCCCAGGACCTACTTAAATACCTCAAGGCTCTATTGTAGCCCCACTCACATTGTGGGCTGAGGAGGAGTAATGGATAGGAACGTCGTTGCCATAAAACTCTCCACATGTTTTAGAACCAACAGTCCCTTTCTGTGCTGGGCGTCACCCCTAATTAAGATGCTATTGAGACCCCTTGCCTGTAATTAGGCATCAGTTCTTATCCACGGGGAGCTGAAAGAGCAACAAGCTCTCACAGTCTCATGTCAGAATTAGACGTTCATCCACGTTACTCAAATGTCAAATTTAGAGTTCAAAACAACTTTCTATCGCTGGATTTTAACATGCAACCTTTGGCACCAGAGGGAGATGCTTACGCCCATCCACCATCCCCACCCATAATGTTCTAGCAAAACCGAAACCTACTTGGAGATAACAGTGGCCACTGTTACCACTAGTGGCGTGTTTCCACACCATCTCCCGACGTCCTCAGACATGGATGGATGTCAAATACTGACTTGTATCACTGGTGACCTGGCAGGAAAGAGCCAGGTCACCTCCCAGCCCTCGTCCATATGGATTGATGAGGAATTGGAATATTGTATGGTTGAGAAGGATGAGGCAAAATAAATGGAAAATAGTTCTGGCTGTACAACCGCTTGGCAAATGTACTGCAAATTGAGAAATCAAGTGACTAAATTGAATTTAAAAAAGAAATCACACTATGAAACAAAGATAAATGGAAAAAGAATGACAGTAAAAAGCTTTGGAGAACCTTATTAAACAAAATTTTGGGCAAAAAGGCAAACACATAATTAATTGAATCAGATTGCTTATTCATCACAAAATCCACTGACGTTGACAACTACTTTAATGATTTTTTTCATTGACAGGATTAGCAAATTTAGGGATGACATGCCAGCAACAAATGCTGACACTACACATTCAAGTACAGTATATCATAAAACTGAGTACGCCCCTCACATTTTTGTAAATATTTGAGTATATCTTTTCATGTGACAACACTGAAGAAATGACACTTTGCTACAATGTAAAGTAGTGAGTATACAGCTTGTATAACAGTGTAAATGTGCTGTCCTCTCAAAATAACTCAACACACAGCCATTAATGTCTAAACCGCTGGCAACAAAAGTGAGTACACCCCTAAGTGGAAATGTCCAAATTGGGCCCAATTAGCCATTTTCCCTCCCCGGTGTCATGTGACTTGTTAGTGTTACAAGGTCTCAGGTGTGAATGGGGAGCAGGTGTGTTAAATTGGGTGTCATCGCTCTCACACTCCCTCATACTGACTGGTCACAGGAAGTTCAACATGGCACCTCATGGCAAATAACTCTCTGAGGATCTGAAAAAAATAATTGTTGCTCTACATAAAGATGGCCTGGGCTATATGAAGATATCCAAGACCCTGAAACTGAGCTGCAGCACGGTGGCCAAGACCATACAGCGGTTTAACTGGACAGGTTCCACTCAGAACAGGCCTCGCCATGGTCGACCAAAGAAGTTGAGTGCACGTGCTCAGCGTCATATCCAGAGGTTGTCTTTGGGAAATAGACGTATGAGTGCTGCCAGCATTGCTGCAGAGGTTGAAGGGGTGGGGGGTCAGCCTGTCAGTGCCGTACACTGCATCAAATTGTTCTGCATGGCTGTCATCCCAGAAGGAAGCCTCTTCTAAAGATGATGCACAAGAAAGTCCGCAAACAATTTGCTGAAGACAAGCAGACTAAGGACATGGATTACTGGAACCATGTCCTGTGGTCTGATGAGACCAAGATAAACTTATTTGGTTCAGATGGTGTCAAGCGTGTGTGGCGGCAACCAGGTGAGGAGTACAAAGACAAGTGTGTCTTGCCTACAGTCAAGCATGGTGGTGGGAGTGTCATGGTCTGGGGCTGCATAAGTGCTGCCGGCACTGGGGAGCTACAGTTCATTGAGGGAACCATGAATGCCATCATGTACTGTGACATACTGAAGCAGAGCATGATCCCCTCCCTTCGGAGACTGGGCCGCAGGGCAGTATTCCAACATGATAACGACCCCAAACACACCTCCAAGACGACCACTGCCTTGCTAAAGAAGCTGAGGGTAAAGGTGATGGACTGGCCAAGCATGTCTCCAGACCTAAACCCTATTGAGCATCTGTGGGGCATCCTCAAATGGAAGGTGGAGGAGTGCAAGGTCTCTAATATCCACCAGCTCCGTGATGTTGTCGTCATGGAGGGGTGGAAGAGGACTCCAGTGGCAACCTACCTGGAGCTGAAAAAGGGTCTTCCAACCCTCATGCACAAGGAGCTGAAAGAGGTCCTCCCCATTTTGCATGAGAATCGCCTTGGCCCCAATGTTAATGTCAGCGTTTGTTTCGTTACATGAGGCGCAGAAGCCGAGCAAGGCTATTTACTCTCCAAATAAAAAATGGATGAATAATTTATGTCGTAGTAATATATTTTTTTCAAGGCATTGTTCTGAAACTCAAGGACATGGACAATACAATTGCCAGCACATTGAATACCTCAAATGACTAAATGACTCAATCATGTTTTCAGACAAGAATTCTCCGTCTCCAATTACTTTCAGGAACATTCAATTGACAGGTAAGAAAGGCTTCTCAGGATATCAATACTGGAAGACAGAGGGGGGTTATTTTGTGGTAAACATGGCTGGTTAACGAGACGAGCCCTTTTAACAATAACATCAACAACAGAGTTATAATTACATTGTGCTAAAGCAATTTAGCGATATTGAAAGCTTTTTTCAAATAGTTTCACAAATTAAGATGAACTAGAAGGACATTTTTTTGTTTAGGTAGAATTTTGTGTCTTTATACTTGTGCATGAATATGTCAAAATGATTTTGAGAGATTGGACTTAAAAAAATAATATTTGCTTCATGGGTCAAACATTAGCAAAAACCTAATTACTGGTAGTCCTAGGGTTCCAGTACTAAAACCTGGGCAGAAACTTTACAAAACAAGTACTTTCGTCATTTCATGGGTCACTAAAGTTCCATATCAGTGGTTCTTCAGAATGCCAAACAAACTTCACAACTAACCCCCCGTAACCTCCTTCTGTTCCGACATGCTGTTGTTTTGCATCAGTGGTTCCACTCAACTAACCTCAACCTTATTTCCGAACGCTGTCTGATTTCCACTGGATCCTGTTCCCGACCACAGGTGAGCGTAGCATCAGGCTAGCCGCTAGCGGGAGCTGAGGTATTAATAGCAGTCTACATCACCTTAAATACAAAACGCAGACAGGTTGCTATCGAAATGAGGTCATACCAAAGCGGGTGTGCAACAAACAAAAAAGTTGACATTTTCCCAATTTGCACAACATGCTCCAACTGCATATCAAAGGTTGCTATCAATAGTTACTACATGGACCCTGTTAAAATGATAGTTCAGTAGGAGATAATAGATCATTTGTAGTTTCACATATTTAGATATTTGTTTCCTTATCGTACGTTATCAGCCTTGATTGAGATAACTCCTTGACTGCATCCAAGATAAAGATATATAAATATGTAAAAATCGCTGAACCTTCCCGTTTAAAGATTGAATCCTTAGTTGCTACATCCATTTTTGGGCTTATAAATTAATTAAAGTACCTTCAGAAAGTATTCATACCCCTTGACTTATTACACATTTTGTTGTCTTACAGCTTGAATTCAAAATCACTTAAATATAATTTTTTTCCTCAACCATCTACACACAATACCACATAATGACAAATGTATTTTAAATTAAATACAGAAATATCGAATTTGCATAAGTATTCACACCCCCGAGTCAATACATGTTAATGTCACACACTGATCTGTTTCACCTGTCTTTATGATTGTCTCCACCCCCCTCCAAGTGTCGCTCATCTTCCCCATTATCCCCTGTGTATCGATACCTGTGTTCTCTGTTTGTCTTTTGCCAGTTCGTCTTGTTTGTACGAGTCAACCAGCGTTTTGTGTTTTAGCTTCTTTTTAAAGTCTATTTTTTCTAGCCCTCCTGGTTTTGACCCTTTGCCTGTCCTGACTCCGAGCCCGCCTGCCTGACCACTCTGCCTGCCCCTGCCCCTGACCCTGAGCCTGCCTGCTGACCTGTACCTTTGCCCCCTCTGGATTACCGACCTCTGCCTTACCCTGACCCTGAGCCTGCCTGCCTGCCGTCCGGTACCATTTCCCCACCTCTGTTTTACTGACCCCTGGCTGCCTTGACCTGTCTATCGCCTGCCCCTGTTGGAATATTAAACTATTGTTTATTCGACGTGGTCTGCATCTAGGTCTTACCTTCATTCCTGATAGTACGAACTGGCCATGACTGACCCAGCAGACCCGGGCCAGCTGTGCAACGCCATCTCATCCCAAGGAGCCTCCATTGACAGTCACAAAGAATTGCTTTGTGGGCTGATGGAGGGGGTCCAAACATTGGCTGAGCGCCATGACCCGGCGTTGGACATGCTGTTGGCGCCCCACCGCCCCTCATTAACTCGGCAGTTAGCAGCGCCGCGCCACCTTCCCGGGAGCCCCGGTTAGCTCCACCAGAACGCTTTAATGGAGAGCTGAGCACCTGTCGGGCATTTTGGATGTAGTCTATCACAGTGCCATCCATTTTTTTTTTACCAAAGCGCTTTATACCACCCACCACTGCGAACTGTATGCTCTAGTCGGCTGGCCCTCGCTACATATTCGTCGCCAGACCCACTGGCTCCAGGTCATCTATAAGTCTATGCTAGGTAAAGCTCCGCCTTATCTCAGCTCACTGGTCATGATATCAACACCCACCCGTAGCATGCGCTCCAGCAGGTATGTCTCACTGTTCATCCCCAAAGCCAACACCTTTGAGGTGGCCGCCTTTCCTTCCAGTTCTCTGCTGCCAGTGACTGGAACAAATTGCAAAAATCGCTGAAGCTGGAGACTTACAATTCCCTCAATAACTTTAAACATCAGCTATCTGAGCAGCTAACCGGTCGCTGCAGCTGTACATAGTCCATCTGTCCGCTCCAGGCTTTCCTGCCCCCTGGGCTACCGGCAGACCCTGGCCTTCGTGCTACAACACTTTTGGTGGCCTACCATGGTTCCCAACATCGCCGCCTTTGTCGCCGCCTGCACAGTCTGTGCACGGAACAAGACCCCTCGACAAGCTCCGGCTGGCCTCCTCCATCCTTTGCCTCATCCTGGTCTCACATCTCCCTGGACTTTGTCACAGGTCCCCCACCATCTGATGGCAACACCACCATCATGACCGTGGTGGATCGCTTTTCCAAGGCCGCCCACTTCATTCCTCTCCCCAAGTTACCCTCTTTCAAGGAGACAGCCAGCTCATGGCGCAGCACTTCTTCCGGATCCATGGACTGTCCGTGTACATGGTCTCTGACTGTGGCCCTCAGTTCTCGTCCCGGTTCTGGAAGGTGTTCTGCACCCTCACTGGGTCATCGGCCAGCCTGTCCTCCTGGTTCCAGTCCCATTTTAACCCTGCGCTGCCTGGTCTCCGCCAACCCCACCACCTGGAGCCAGCAGCTGGTGTGGGTGGAATACACCCGCAACACCCTTCCTTGCTCTGCCACGGGTCTATCACCATTTGAGTGATCCCTGGGATATCAGCCCCACTTCCCTGAGCAGGAAGAGGAGGTTGGCATACCTTCTGCCCAGATGTTTGTCCGCCGCTGTCATCGTACCTGGAGGAGAGCCAGGTTGGCCCTCCTCAAGACCACCTCCAGATATCGACGACAAGCGGATCGCCATCAGACTCCGGTCCCATGTATCGTCTCGGGCAGAAGGTATGGCTATCCACCCAGGATTTGCCCCTCCGGGTGGGAACCCACAAACTCTCCCCCCGGTTTATCGGCCCGTTCCCCATCTCCAAGGTTAGCCTCTCTTCTGTTTGTCTTCTGTTGCCCTGTACCCTTCGTAAACATCCCACCTTTCATGTATCCAGAGTCAAGCCCTTTGTCTCCAGTTTTGACGTGGTCTGCGTCTGGGTCTTACCTTCATACCTGATAGTTAGAATCACCATTAGCAGTGATCACAGCTGAGTCTTTCTGGGTAAGTCTCTAAGAGTTTTGCACACCCGGAATGTACAATTTTTGTCCATTATTATTTTTTTAATACTTCAGGCTCTGTCAAATTGGTTGTTGATCATTGCTAAACAACCATTATCAGGTGTTTCTATAGATTGTCAAGTAGATTTAAGTCAAAACTGTAACTCGGCCACTCAGGAACATTCACTGTCTTCTTGGTAAGCAACTCCAGTGTTGATTTGTCCTTGTGTTTTGGGTTATTGTCCTGCTGAAAGGTGAATTCATCTCCCAGTGTCTGGTGGAAAGCCGACTGAACAAGGTTTTCCTCTAGGATTTTGCCTGTGCTTAGCTCCATTCCATTTATTTTTTATCCTGAAAAACTCCCCAGTCCTTAACAATTACAATATACCCATAACATCCCAGCTAGCACAATGGATCCAAGCCGATTTTGGCTGAGAGTCAGGATACTCGGCTGAGAGTCAAACTTGGCCGATGTCATGTGGCCTGAGTCTGGGCCGCCTTCGGCAGCATTACTTATGGCTAGGATGCGGGGATTGAGCTCGGGCCAATTCCGGTGTGAGTTATCTGGCCCAAATTGATATATTACTTGGGGCTCGGGGCTATTTCGGTGATAGCTACCTGGCCCAAATGTATTACTTGGGTCTCGGGCCGATAGGGGCTACTCTCTGGCAGATTAATACACGGGCTGCTTTATATAATTAACATTTCATAATTCATTTTTCCATCATTTCTAATTGTTTCTGTGATCAAAAAACACATTTCACATTTAAATACAATTCTTTAAGATACCTGTGTAGTATTTTAGTATTTTGATACTTTGTGCAAGGCAATTGATAAGCATTCAAAACATTGTCGCTGGAGCGCAGCGTTCTACGACACTACATTCAGTGCTACAGATGCTGGTTCGAAACCTTTGCCGGCCGTGACCGGGAGAGCCATGAGGCGACGCAGAATTGGCCCAGCGTAGTCCGAGTTAGGGAAGGGTTTGGCCGGCAGGGATGTCCTTGTCCCATCGTTCTGTAACGACTCCTGTGGCGGGCCAGACGCATGCACGCTGACACGGTCACCAGGTGTATGGTGTTTCCTCTGACACAAAATGTTTTTTTTGTGGATGGTTATATTTTGTATGTATAAAATAGTAATATTTAAAATGACTAAATCGGGTAATTTTGTAAACATTTATTTAAATTTGCATTGGGCCGCTTCTGGGGGGGGGCGGGATTCTGGTAAGATGCAAAGTCAGCTGAATTCTGGGAGATATAAATGGCCTGTCACGCCCTCTACGCCATCTTTTCAGCTTGGCTGCTCCAATATGTAAAGATTTCAGAGCAAATGAAACTTATATTTAGTAATGATAGAGTAACCTGCCTTTGATCGTCAAATTACATTGTTGTGAATTGTGAAACAGGCCGTTCACAGATTCAGAGCGGTATCATGTTCCTCAATTATTTCAGTGCATTTCAACAGTAGAATATCTCGACACAGGGGAGGAAGGAGTAGGCCGTCATTGTAAATAAGAGTGTGTTCTTAATTAACTGACTTGCCGAGATAAATAAAGGTTAAATAAATACAAAAATATACGTTTTTTAAGTGCTCAGGAACAACAGAACGCACCCTGAGTATGGTGTTGTCGGATAATACCAACTTTGTAACTATCAACTTTGTAACGGCAGTCAAGCAAAAGTCAAATGACCGAAGTTGCCAAGCTTTCTAGATAACCCTCCTTCAACGAATGACAGAATATCCTATATTTGGAAAAATCTAGTTGATGATTATACAGATAGCAGATCAGCTCATGAATAACAGGGAGATGAAGAGTGGAAAAATATCAAGTTATCTTAACAGGGACAAACTCTGTTTTAAAATATTCACATCTACTGACATGCCGTTTGTTGATCTCTACCGAAGCTCTCATATGGGAAGCAAGTACAAGCGCAAAGAAGTGGGTGAAAATGTCATGGCGGTATTTTGACATGCTTAGGAGACGTACTTTGATCATGCAACCTATGGATTACAGAATAAAACTAGGAATGTTAATGCGAGACAGGAGACAGGATTTTTGGTTCAGTGGGATTGGGACTGAAAAGGAAAATAGCTTAGGCTCTAGGACAGAAGAAGATGGAATTTTTCCTCATGCCTCTCTGAATTGTTAACAGACTTCATGTCTGTGACAGAGATGTCTGGTGAATTGTGCAAAGGCCTATCAAATTTGTGACAGCCCAAAGAGTCACAATGACAGCTTCAAGAGGTACATGTTATTTTATAGGCCAGACTGTCAGGTTAATTAACTGCTTGTGGGTCAGGTGTGCAGTCCCACAGAGTCAATTATATGTGTGCTTTGAGTTTATGGAGACTTTGTGTGAAATGAATACGCTAGGTTAAAAAATGGCTTCCATGTGCCATTTTATTTTTTGCTAATCTGATGCTGCGTATTTTGTGTATTTTGGGGAAAATTTTGTTATTGTTTTTTTCTTGAGAAATGTGAAGAGCGTTCCCAGGACATTCCCGGGATCCCGTTTACCCATGTTAATCCTTAGAACAGAGTGAGACGGCCTCCTTGGTGAAAGGGGATGCCAGCAGTGACGGAACTGGAATTGTATACATGGGGTGGCCAGGGGGTGACCAAGGCTAATTCAGGGGGTCCATAGACCATGACAGAAAATTACTGTGTAACCCTAACCTGGCATCTAAGGAGCATGAATGAATCCTGTGATTGCTGATTATTAGAGGTAGAAGTGATAATTCACTGAACCCAGAGTTTTTCAATGTGGCAGACAGTGTGGTCCAAAAGGGTTACTTCACTAGAATTCTTTAACATACTATAAATAGTCATAGTCAGCTCAATCTCTCTCTCTCTCTCTCTCTCTCTCTCTCTCTCTCTCTCTCTCTCTCTCTCTCTCTCTCTCTCTCTCTCTCTCTCTCTCTCTCTCTCTCTCTCTCTCTCTCTCTCTCTCTCTCTCTCTCTCTCTCTCTCTCTCTCTCTCTCACTGGAGAGACTTGGGTCACTCTGTTATCCAAAATATTTTCAGAAAATCAATCTCAAGCACGTTGAAAATAAGATAGCATTTGTGTGTTACATTAACTGCATAGTTTACTTACAAAAATGTAAATTTACAAAAAAAACACGGCAATTTGTTATACCATGTATCAAGCAGAAATGGACTTGAAAAAAATAAAAAATAATTTGTGCGCATCAATATTACAAACTTACAGTATCATATTTATGTTCATATATTATGTTAACTAATAGCAAAGACACGTTTTGGAATTGGCCTAATTAAGATCAAATGAAATCTGTGTGACATGATACCCTTTGGATTGATCATTTTAGATTGTCAGTGTACCAGCTAGTAGTACACAGTGCAGGTGTTAATCATGGCCAGAGGGACCACCTAAGTGCCTAATTATCCCTGGTAGATTTAAAATGGCACAATTCTGCGGTTCTGGTGAGAACTGGCAAAATGTTTCATAAACTCATCCATGTTGAGGTACCGTGCCCTCCTTGACTCAACACTGAGAATTCCGAGGTGACTTAACCTGTCATCAGCCATTGTTGTCCTAAGGTGGATTTTAATCCGTTTTAAAGCTGAGACGCTTCTCTCGAAGAAGCACTGCTGACTGGTGTAACAACAGAAATCTTACAAAGTCAAAATAGCTCATGGAAGACCTCTTTATAAGGTTCTAGAAACACAACAAAGTCAAGGAGAGTAGACGGTCTGTCCCTTCCACTTTTCTCTCTCCTATCAAGAAGCCGCTTGGTTTGATGAACCTCATGTTTGAGGTCCTCTAAACCTGACTCAAAGGTCTGAGCAAAGGCATACAGAGGTTCCTCATTCCATAATGTTGTAGTCTTTGGGTAGAGAGACTGTGAGACAGTCAAGCACTTGATCAAATTTAGCTCTTTGGAAGCTTTCACCATTTTGGTCAATATGTCTTACAGTGCTAATTTATTTTACTAGGCAAGTCAGTTAAGAACAAATTCTTATTTTCAGTGACAGCCTAGGAACAGTGGGTTGGTTAACTGCTTTGTGATGATTTCATGGATTTAGAAGCTTCTGATAGACTAACTGACATAATTTGAGACAATTGGAGGTGTACCTCTGGATGTATGTCAAGGCCTACCTTCAAACACAGTGCCTTTGCTTGACATCATGGGAAAATCAGAAGAAATCAGCCAAGACCTCAGAAAAAAAATTGTAGACCTCCACAAGTCTGGTTCACCCTTGAGAGCAATTTTCAAACACCTGAAGGTACCATGTTTATCTGTACAAAAAATAGAACACAAGTATAAACACCATGGGACCATGCGGCCGTCATACCGCTCAGGAAGGAGACGTGTTCAGTCTCCTAGAGATTAACGTACTTTTGTGCGAAAAGTGCAAATCAATCCCAGAACAACAGCAAAGGACCTTGTGAAGATGCTGGAGGAAACAGGTACAAAAGTATCTATATCCACAGTAAAATGAGACCTATATCGACATAACCTGAAAGGCCGCTCAGTAAGGAAGAAGCCACTGCTCCAAAACCTCCATAAAAAAGCCAGACTACGGTTTGCAATTGCACATGGGGACAAAGATTGTACTGTTTGGAGAAATGTCCTCTGGTCTGATGAAACAGAAATAGAACTGTTCGGCCATAATAACCATCGTTGTGTTTGGGGAAAAAGGGGGAGGCTTGCAAGCCGAAGAACACCATCCTAACCGTGAAGCACGGGGGTGCTTTGTTGCAGTAGGGACTGGTGCACTTCACTTAATAGATGGCATCATGAAGCGAGAAAATTATGTGGATATATTGAAGCAACATCTCAAGACATCAGCTTGGTCACAATTGGGTCTTCCAAATGGACAATGACCCCAAGCATACTTCCAAAGTTGTGGCAAAATGACTTAAGGACAACAAAGTCAAGGTATTGGAGTAGCCATCACAAAGCCCTGACCTCAATCCTATAGAAAATTTGTGGGCAGAACTGAAGAAGCGTGTGTGAGCAAGGAGGCCTATAAACCTGACTCCATCACACCAGCTCTGTCAGGAGGAATGGGCCAAAATTCACCCAACTTTTTATGGGAAGCTTGTGGAAGGCTACCTGAAACATTTGATCCAAGTTAAACAATTTAAAGGCACTGCTACCAAATACTAAGTGAGTGTATGTAAACCTCTGACCCACTGGGAATGTGATGAAAGAAATAAAAGCTGAAATAAATCATCCTCTCTACTAATTTTCAGACATTTCACATTCTTAAAATGAAGTGGGGATCCTAACTGACCTAAGACAGTGCATTTTTACTAGGATTTAATGTCAGGAATTTAAATGTAATTGGCTAAGGTGTATGTAAACTTCCGACTTCAACTGTAAGTACAGTTTTCCTCCACTTTCTTTTTCCAGTCCTCATTTATGCCATCTAACATTGATGAGTTGCTGTCAATAGCCATTTTATGCTGATTCCAAGCATACATAGCATTGATATGGAGCTTAAAGGGAGCTTAAACCCAGAATCATTAAACAGCGCCTATTTCCAGTTACAAAAACCTGACTGTGATGTGAAGGCAGATGCAGGTGTATTGGGCAGAGAAAAATGCCTGCAGGCGAAACAGTAAGTCGAATCTTGACCTACAGAATACTCAAGCCATGAATTGTCCTTTTACCAGGAGCTATTGAAAGCCCTTTTCCTAGTACCATGCTGAGTTCTGGGAAATGTTTTCAAACACAGCTGTACAGTACCCTCTTTTCTGGATCTTGAAATGTCTGAAATACATGTTAAATAATGTGTCATATCTGTATGGAAATGTATAATTAAGGGATCCACAAGATTAGATACTAACAGCTGCTAACTAACATGTGTAGTTTAAAGTACAGGCCTGGCCTGCCATTGGGTGTAGTTTAAAGCATAGGCCTGGCCTACCATTGGGTCCTTCTGGAACAGTATACCTGGTGCTTGATACAGTAGGGAGGGGCTCCATGACATCTCCTGGCAGCTCTAGCTCACTGTCTTGCTCAGAGCCAGAGGTCTCTGTGTCATCCCTTGATGCAGTTGGTAGGGGCTCCATGACATCTCCTGGCAGCTCTGGCTCACTGTCTTGTTCAGAGCCAGAGGTCTCTGTGTCATCCCTTGATACATCTATTACATTAAAATAACACCAGAACCATTAGTGTATAATCACAATAAAAATGCCACAGCCTCCCACCATTAGCTCTGACAAATTGAAAACCCTAGTCATTGGCGACTCCATTATCCGCAGTATTAGACTAAAAACGAATCCAGCGATCATCCAGCGATCATACACTGTTTACCAGGGGGCAGGGCTACCGACGTTAAGGCTAATCTGAAGATGGTGCTGGCTAAAGCTAAAACTGGTGATTGTAGAGAGTATAGGGATATGTGTCGGCATCAAGTAACTGTCTCTGGCCCCCTCCCAGTTAGGGGGAGTGATGAGCTCTACAGCAGAGTCTCACAACTCAATCGCTGGTTGAAACCTGTTTTTTGCCCCTCCCAAAATATAGAATTTGTAGATAATTGGCCCTCTTTCTGGGACTCACCCACAAACAGGACCAATCCTGGCCGGTTGAGGAGTAACGGACTCCATCCTAGCTGGAGGAGTGCTCTCATCTTATCGACCAACATAGACATGGCTCTAACTCCCCTAGCTCCACAATGAGATAGGGTGCAGGACAGGCAGCAGACTGTTCAGCCAGCCTGCCAGCTTAATGGAGTCTGCCACTAGCACAGTCAGTGTAGTCAGCTCAGCTATCCCCATTGAGACCGTGTCTGTGCCTCGACCTATGTTGAGCAAAACTAAACATGGCGGTGTTCGCCTTAGCAATCTCACTAGGATAAAGACCTCCTCCATTCCTACCATTATTGAAAGAGATCGTGATACCTCATATCTCAAAATAGGGCTACTTAATGTTAGAACCCCAAGGCAGTTATAGTCAATGAACTAATCACTGATCATAATCTTGATGTGATTGGCCTGACTGAAACATGGCTTAAGCCTGATGAATTTACTGTTTTAAATGAGGCCTCACCTCCTGGTTACATTAGAGACCATATCCCCCGGGCATCCCGCAAAGGCGGAGAATGTTGCTAACATTTATGATAGCAAATTTAAATGTACAAAAAATCCCCAGGCATTTTCAGCTTTTGAGCTTCTAGTCATGAAATCTATGCAGCCTACTCAATCACTTTTTATAGCTACTGTTTACAGGCCTCCTGGGCAATATACAGCATTCCCCACTGAGTTCCCGGAATTCCTATCGGACCTTGTAGTCATAGCAGATAATATTCACATTTTTGGTGACTTTAATATTCACATGGAAAAGTCCACAGACCCACTCCAAAAGGCTTTCGGAGCCATCATCGACTCAGTGGGCTTTGTCCAACATGTCTCGGGACCTTCTCACTGCCACAGTCTTATTCTGGACCTAGTTTTGGATCTTAATGTTTTTCCTCATAATCCTGGACTATCGGACCACCATTTTATTAAATTTGCAATCACAACAAATAATCTGCTCAGACCCCAACCAAGGATCATCAAAAGTCGTGCTCTAAATTCTCGGACAACCCAAAGATTCCGTGATGCTCTTCCAGACTCCCTCCACCTACCCAAGGACGTTAGAGTACAAAAATCAGTTAACCACCTAACTGAGGAACTCAATTTAACACTGCACAATACCCTAGATGCAGTTGCAACCCCTAAAAACAAAAAACATTTGACATAAGAATCTAGCTCCGTGGTATACAGAAAACACCCTAGCTCTGAAGCAAGCTCCCAGAAAATTGGAACGGAAATGGCGCCACACAAAACTGGAAGTCTTCAACTAGCTTGGAAAGACAGTACCGTGCAGTACCAAAGAGCCCTCACTGCTGCTCGATCATCCTGTTTTCCTAACTTAATTGAGGAAAATAAGAACAATCCCCAAATAATGTTGATACTGTCGCAAAGCTAACTAAAAAATAACATTCCCCAAGAGAGAATGGCTTTCACTTCATCAGTGATAAATTCATAAACTTCTTTGAGGAAAAGATCATGATCATTAGAAAGCAAATTATGGACTCCTCTTTAAATCTGCGTATTCCTCCAAAGCTCAGTTGTCCTGAGTCTGCACAACTCTGCCAGGACCTAGGATCAAGGGAGACACTCAAGTTTTTTAGTAATATATCTCTTGACACAATGATGAAGATAATCATGGCCTCTAAACCTTCAGGCTGCATACTGGACCCTATTCCAACTAGACTACTGAAAGAGCTGCTTCCTGTGCTTGGCCCTCCTATGTTGAACATAATAAACGGCTCTCTATCCACCGGATGTGTACCAAACTCACTAAAAGTGACAGTAATAAAGCCTCTCTTGAAAAAGTCAAACCTTGACCCAGAAAATATAAAAAACTAATTGGACTATATCGAATCTCCCATTCCTCTCAAAAAAATCTAGAAAAAGCTGTTGCGCAGCAACTCACTGCCTCCCTGAAGACAAACAATGTATACGAAATGCTTCAGTCTGGTTTTAGACCCCCTCATAGCACTGAGACTGCACTTGTGAAGGTGGTAAATTACCTTTTAATGGCGTCTGTCCGAGGCTCTGCATCTGGCCTTGTGCTCCTAGACCTTAGTGCTGCTTTTGATACCATCGATCAACACATTCTATTGGAGAGATTGAAAACCCAAATTGGTCTACACGGACAAGTTCTGGCCTAGTTTAGATCGTATCTGTCGGAAAGATATCAGTTTGTCTCTGTGGATGGTTTGTCCTCTGACAAATCAACTGTAAATTTCGGTGTTCCTCAAGGTTACATTTTAGGACCACTATTGTTTTCAATACTGTATATATTTGACCTCTTGGTGATGTCATTCGGAAACAAAATGTTAACTTTCACTGCTATGCGGCTTAAACACAGCTGTACATTTCGATGAAACATGGTAAAGCTCCAAAATTTCCCTCGCTGGAAGCCTGTGTTTCAGACACAAGGAAGTGAATGGCTGCAAATTCTCTACTTTTAAACTCAGACAAAACAGATATGCTTGTTCTAGGTCCCAAGAAACAAAGAGATCTTCTGTTAAATCTGACAATGAATCTTGATGGTTGTACAGTCGTCTCAAATGAAACTGTGAAGGACCTCGGCGTTATTCTGGACCCTGATCTCTCTTTTGACGACCATATCAAGACTATTTCAAGGAAAAATTTGATATTTCAAGGACAGCTTTTTTCCATCTACGTAACATTGCAAAAAGTAAAAACTTTCTGTCCAAAACTGATGCAGAAAAATGTATTCATGCTTTTGTTACTTCTAGGTTACACTACTGCAATGCTCTACTTTCCGGCTACCCGGATAAAGCGCTAAATACACTCAAGTTAGTGCTAAACACAGCTGCTAGAATATTGACTAGAACCAAAAAATGTGATCAAATTACTCCAGTGCTAGCCTCTCTACACTGGCTTCCTATTAAGGCTAGGGCTGATTTCAAGGTTTTACTGCTAACCTACAAAGCATTACATGGGCTTGCTCTTACCTTTCTTTCTGATTTGGTCCTGCCATACATACCTAAATGCCTACCAGTGAGAGACGCAGACTCGGTCTCAACCTTTAAGTCTTTATTGAAGACTCATCTCTTCAGTAGGTCCTATGATTGAGTGTCGTCTGGCCCAGGAGTGTGAAGGTGAACGGAAAGGCACTGGAGCAACAAACCGCCCTTGCTGTCTCTGCCTGGCCGGTTCCCCTCTCTCCACTGGGATTCTCTGCCTCTAACCCTATTACAGGGGCTGAGTCACTGGCTTACTGGTGCTCTTCCATGTCGTTCCTAGGAGGGGTGCGTCACTTGAGTGGGTTGAGTCACTGACATGATCTTCCTGTCTGGGTTGTGCCATGGCAGAGATATTTGTGGGCTATACTCGGCCTTGTCTCAGGATGGTAAGTTGGTGGTTGAAGATATCCCTCTAGTGGTGTGGGGGCTGTGCTTTGGCAAAGTGGGTGGGGTTATATCCTGTCTGTTTGGCCCTGTCCGGGGGTATCGTCGGATGGGGCCACGGTCTCCCGACCTCTCCTGTCTCAGCCTCCAGTATTTATGTTGCAATAGTTTATGTGTCGGGGGGCTAGGGTCAGTCTGTTGTATCTGGAGTATTTCTCCTGTCTTATCCGGTGTCCTGTGTGAATTTAAGTATGCTCTCTCTAATTCTCTTTCTCTCTTTCTCTCTCTCGGAGGACCTGAGCCCTAGGACCTTGCCTCAGTACTACCTGGCCTGATGACTCCTTGCTGTCCCCAGTCCACCTGGCTGTGCTGCTGCTCCAGTTTCAACTGTTCTGCCTGCGGCCATGGAAGCCTGACTTGTTCATCAGACGTGCTCCCTGTCCCAGACCTGCTGTTTTCAACTCTCTAGAGACAGCAGGAGCGGTAGAGATACTCTGAATGATCGGCTATGAAAAGCCAACTGACATTTACTCCTGAGGTGCTGACCTGTTGCACCCTCGACAACCACTTTGATTATTATTATTTGACCCTGCTGGTCATCTATGAACATTTGAACATCTTGGCCATGTTCTGTTATAAGCTTCACCCGGCACAGCCAGAAGAGGACTGGCCATCCCTCATAGCCTGGTTCTTCTCTAGGTTTCTTCCTAGGTTCTGGCCTTTCTAAGGAGTTTTTCCTAGCCACTGTGCTTCTACACCTGCATCGCTTGCTGTTTGGTGTTTTAGGCTGGGTTTCTGTACAGCACTTTGAGAAATCAGCAGATGTGTCAAGAAGGGCTTTATAAATACATTTAAATTGATTTGATCAAAACAAGAACACACATGAATCAACAACAAACATTTTAAAGTGAGGCTTAATCTGACAAATTCATCTTGATACTCTAACCTGGTGGTGGTAGAATGGATCCTTGTGAGGTCTGACCACATTGACTCTGACTAGCCTCAGGCAGGGAGCTGCTCTGGGGTCTGGTGGTGATGCAAGGGCCACTGACCTGCCTGTTTGTGCTTCTTTTAAAAATAAAAATCTCTCCCTTTCTTTTCATAAGTCTGATATCTCTCCCTATTCTTTTCATGTTTAATTGACCCTATGCAACAATAAGACAGTCTATGGTTACATCTAAGCATCCAAATTATCCACATTTTAGTCCAATCTCAACCTTAATTACAAATCCTCATTTTCATAACTGTACCTTAAAATCAACTACCAGTCTTCTAAGTTACTAGTTAGATCATGGCCCTACTCTGCGGTAAGTAACTCAGCTAATTTATTACACCTTTACGATACCAAAAAGGCTATCTGCAAATTGTGGAAATCTTTACTTGTTTTTGAGCAACGTTAACAGATTGATATTAACAATTGTGTGTTTTGAGTTCAAGTATGAAAATCTAACTGAGTTAATGGATTTCAAATTGCTGACTGTTAACTTGCTGAACACTGACAGTTGTAGCCTGCTAGTTACCTCACATTAGCTAAACATTCGTATAATGTAACTTACAACTTTGCACTGTGTATGCATATAACTTTGCACTCTCTATTACTAGCACAGATGTAAACATAATGTTAGGCTAAATTGGGAACCGATCTCTCTTATATTTTCTCTTCTTCTATGTGTTCTTCCTATTCTTATTCTTCTGTATCTCGCAACCAATGTTAATATTCTCTCTTCCTCGTCCTGGATTTGAAAAATGCACTGCCGAACGTTAAAATAAATGCTTCTTTCAAGAAGTGAAATTTTGGGGTGGCACTGGACACCCCTGACATCTGATTGGCCACCCCGGGTGCCATCCCAAAATTTCACACCCCTCTGGCTCCGCCCCTGGATGCCAGCCAGGGCCACATTGGAGAAATGGGATGCCAGCCAAGGCCTCCTTAGTGAAAGGAGATGCCAGCCAGGGCCACCTTGGTGAAAGGAGATGCCAGCCAGGGACTCATTGGAGAAATTGTATGCCAGCCAAGGCCTCCTTGGTGAAATGGGATACCAGCCAAGGCCTCCTTAGTGAAATGAGATGCCAGCCAGGGCCACCTTGGTGAAAGGAGATGCCAGCCAGGGCCTCCTTGGAGAAATGGGATGCCAGCCAAGGCCTCCTTGGAGAAATGGGATGCCAGCCAGACTTACACATCCTTTTGTCTTAATTCTGTTGTCTCGTCCAGAGAAAAGGAGCGTGTTTACCAAAGGCCCCTGAAGCGTGACCCCTCATTATGTCCCCTTACAAAACCAAAGTAACCCTAACCCTGAGGCCAGCTTGCATTTTGAGCTCTCTCTCTCATTAGAAAATGCATATAGAAATCTGTGTGTTCTTGTGTAAATAACGTATGTCAGGTCAATTGTTTATTTTTTTTAAAGAAATTCTATTCACAGTGAACACTGCATATGTCGGCTCAATCGGAAGTTACCTTTATAATTTAAATTGCATTATGGCGCTGAATGTCCTTCATCTAGGCTAACATTGCTGCACTTCATCCATTTTTGTTCGTAAAAATTAGGAAAATATTTTGTTTGTCGATTGGGTGGCATGTTCCTGCTCTGGGCTCCTCCTGTCTCCGCTCCTGGTGCTCATCTGCAGGGCAGCTGTGTCTCTCTGTCCCCGATACGACAGGACACGACCCAGCTGTCACTGAACATGTTCGTCACTCACATGGCTTTACGGGGATCTCTGGGATGCCTCAGAACACATTGCAATCAAAACCTTACCTATGAAAACGTATACTATTTGTAAGTAATGCATAGTGAATGTGAGGGTTAGACATTTGGGCTTAAATGAAAATATTAATTTCTGTTTCGCTGTTAGGATTAGACATGGACAATGTTATTTTCACCACTTGTAATATTTGTTTTTTACATGTAGCATTTCAAATAGTTTAAGTAAATGCATCATTAATGTAAAGAATCCTGAAATAAGGTGACATCTCAACCAAGAGTGCAATATAAAACGTTTCTAATAACACACAATGCTTCCCAATGCTACAATACACACAATATCGTCTTCATGCATACTTCAGGAGGCTTTATGTTCACCAGATATTCAGAGGATGGGATGGAAAGGGATGGAGGAGGGCCCTGCCTGTCCGCGGAGGCGGTGCTCACATTGTGCTTCCAGTTAAATATAGCCAAGTTGTGCATTTAAAGCAAATGCGATCTGAAAGGCAGGCAAAGGCGAGGGGACGCAGCTGTCGGCGAAGCATGTCGCTTTTAAAGGCTGCCCCTAATGACTGTAGACAGTTGGCAATTACATAAGGATCACTCCGAGGCCAGTGGGCCGTGTGCTGAGGAAGAGCCCCAGCGCTCATAGACATGGTACATGGGGAAGAGGAGGAGGAGGGGAAAGCTGGCCACTGACCAACAGGGGCGCAGCCAGCAGCACACATGCAGGCTAGAGACACGTGCCAACAAAGGAGAAAGAGAGGGAGGGAGTGCGGGAGAGTGAGATATGGAGGGAGAGAGGGGGGAAATGGGGAAGTGAGAGAGAGAATGGGGGAGGTAGGAAAATAGAGAAATATGGGGGGGGGGGGGGAAGTGAAGGGGAAGTAAGAGGATGGTACTGCAAGTAAAACAAAGGTAGAGAGATGTAGAGAGGGGGAGGGAGAGAGAGCGATAGAGAGAGAGAGCGGTAGAGAGAGAGGTAGAGAGAGGTAGAGAGAGAGAAATAGACAGAGAGAGAGAGAGAGAGAGAGAGAGAGAGAGAGAGAGAGAGAGAGAGAGAGAGAGAGAGAGAGAGAGAGAGAGAGAGAGAGAGAGAGAGAGAGAGAGAGAGAGAGAGAGACAGAGAGACAGAGACAGAGACAGAGACAGAGACAGAGACAGAGACAGAGACAGAGACAGAGACAGAGACAGAGATGCAGAGGGGAGGGTGAAGAGAATCCAGGGAAGGAAATGAGACGGGGAGCGTCAGCATGGTGACGGACAGCAAGAGGCTGAACATATCAACATGATGACACACAACAAGAGGCTGAACATATCAACATGGTGACACACAGCAAGAGGCTGAACACATCAACATGGTGACGAACAGCAAGAGGCTGAACACATCAACATGGTGACACACAGCAAGAGGCTGAACATGTCAACATGATGACACACAGCAAGAGGCTGAACACATCAACATGGTGACAGGGAATTCATGAATGGGGGGTTGGAGTAAGGAGGGAGACATTGAAGAGAGAGGGGGAAAGTGCATATTGACACATGGGCCAATTAATGCAGAATCGTATCTTTACACAGGTAACAAGATACAATGCCTTGCAAAAGTATTCACCCTTGGCATTTTTCCTATTTTGTTGCATTTACAACCTGCAATTTAAATGGATTTTCATCTGGATTTCCTGCAATGGAAATAGACAAAATAGTCCAAATTGGTGAAGTGAAATGAAAAAATAACTTCTATCAAAATGGAAAAGTGGAACTCTCCAAACAGGTCAGGGAAAAAGTTGTGGAGAAGTACAGATCGGGGTTGGGTTATAAAAAAATATCAGAAACTTTGAACATCCCACGGAGCACCATTAAATCCATTATTAAAAATGGAAAGAATATGGCACCACAACAAAACTGCCTAGAGAGGGCCGCCCACCAAAACTCACAGACCAGGCAAGGAGGGCATTAATCAGAGAGGCAACAAAGAGACCAAAGATAACCCTGAAGGAGCTGCAAAGCTCCACGGCGGAGATTGGAGTATCTGTCCAGGGGACCACTTTAAGCCGTACACTCCACAGAGCTGGGCTGTATTGAAGAGTGGCTGAAACAAAAGGCATTGCTTAAAGAAAAAAATAAGCAAACACATTTGGTGTTCGGCAAAAAGCATGTGGGAGACTCCCCAAACATATGGAAGGAGATTCTGGTCAGATGAGACTAAAATTGAGCTTTTTTGGCCATCAAGGAAAACATTATGTCTGGCACAAACCCAACACCTCCCATCACCCCGAGAATACCATCCCGGTGGTGGCAGCATCATCCTGTGGGGATTTTTTTCATCGGCAGGGACTGGGAAACTGGTCAGAATTGAAGGAATGATGGATGGTGCAAAATAAAGGGAAATACTTGAGGGAAACCTGTTTCAGTCTTTCAGAGATTTGAGACTGGGACGGAGGTTCACCTTCCAGCAGGACAATGACCTTAAGCATACTGCAAAAGCAACACTCGAATGGTTTAAGGGGAAACATTTAAATGTCTTGGAAAGGTCTAGTCAAAGCCCAGACCTCAATCCAATTGAGAATCTGTGGTATGACTTAAAGATTGCTGTACACCAGCAGGAACCCATCCAACTTGAAGCAGCTGGAGCAGTTTTGCCTTGAAGAATGGGCAAAA
Source organism: Oncorhynchus clarkii lewisi (assembly GCF_045791955.1). NCBI lineage: Eukaryota > Metazoa > Chordata > Actinopteri > Salmoniformes > Salmonidae > Oncorhynchus > Oncorhynchus clarkii. The sequence continues at coordinate 6,796,613 of NC_092147.1, forward strand.
ATCCCAGTGGCTAGATGTGCCAAGCTTATAGAGACGTATCCCAAGAGACTTGTAGCTGTATTAATTGCAAAAGGTGGCTCTACAAGGTATTTACTTTTGGGGGGGTGAATAGTTATGCATGTTCAAGTTTTCAGTTTTTTTGTCTTATTTCTTGGTTGTTTCACAAGAAAAAATATTTTGCATCTTCAAAGTGGTAGGCATGTTGTGTAAATCAAATGATACAACCCCCCCAAAAAGCCATTTTATTTCCAGCTTGTAAGGCAACAAAATAGGAAATATGCCAAGTGGGGTGAATACTTTCACAAGGCACTGTATCTATTTGTCTAAATCTGTGGGTGTTACAACACTAGTGGTGCCTCAGTATTGAGTAGAAGAAGACACTGTAGAGTTTATTATCACACTCCCCCATTCCTCTCAGAGTGGCACCCCATGAATCTGTGAATCTGTTGTGAAATATTTATAAATGTCACCCAATCAAATCTGCCAAATAATGTGGGCGTCTGCTGTGACGGTCAAAGTGGTAATGAGTGCCTTGGTCAGAACAAAGACCACCTCTTGCTTCCACTACAAACACACAGACACACACGCACACATGCAAGCATTCACACACACACACACACACGCGCACGAGCGCGCACACGCACACATGCACGCATTCACACACACACACGCACACACGCACACATTCACACACACACACACACCCACACACGCGAGCGTGCACACGCACACACATGCACGCATTCACACACACACACACACACAGTAGTAAACAAACACTCCAACACACACTCACACATAGACACACTTTCACACTCTTCACATGTGCTGCTGTTACTCCGTTTATTATCTATTCTGATATATATATATATATATACAGTGGCAAGAAAAAGTATGTGAACCCTTTGGCATTACCTGGATTTCTGCATAAATTTGTCATACAATTTGATCTGATCTTCACCTAAGTCACAAGGTACTGGGACTTTAATGAATGTAGCTACCCAGGCTGGAGTTGTTGTAAGGATGCACTGAGGATGGTGGTTTATGTACTGTTAAAGTACATAAAACCATTGATGTATCACGCCCTGAGCTATAAACGTTTGACAGTCACCATCCAACATACAAATGATGGAGGTTGGAGGTGGGCCCAAAATAACAACCCACTGGGCTTCGGTTCACAGTTACATTGTGAGACCAAAACTAAGGCAACATGATGAGGGACTTACAGTTTTGTCAAAATTATGTTGTTTCAATCAGTTTAGATGTCATAATGATGTAGTTTCAACCAGTTTAGACTGACACAATGATGTCTTTTCAACCAGTTTAGACTGTCATAATGATGTCGTTTCAATCAGTTTAGATGTCATAATGATGTCGTTTCAACCAGTTTAGACTGACACAATGATGTAGTTTCAACCAGTTTAGACTGACATAATGATGTCGTTTCAACCAGTTTAGATGTCATAATGATGTCGTTTCAACCAGTTTGTTTAGATGTCATAATGATGTCGTTTCAACCAGTTTGTTTAGATGTCATAATGATGTCGTTTCAACCAGTTTAGATGTCATAATGATGTAGTTTCAACCAGTTTAGACTGACACAATGATGTCGTTTCAACCAGTTTAGACTGTCATAATGATGTCGTTTCAATCAGTTTAGATGTCATAATGATGTAGTTTCAATCAGTTTAGATGTCATAATAATGTAGTTTCAATCAGTTTAGATGTCATAATGATGTCGTTTCAACCAGTTTAGATGTCATAATGATGTCGTTTCAACCAGTTTAGATGTCATAATGATGTAGTTTCAACCAGTTTAGATGTCATAATGATGTCGTTTCAATCAGTTTAGATGTCATAATGATGTATTTTCAACCAGTTTAGATGTCATAATGATGCAGTTTCAATCAGTTTAGACTGACATAATGATGTAGTTTCAACCAGTTTAGACTGACATAATGATGTAGTTTCAACCAGTTTAGATGTCATAATGATGTCGTTTCAACCAGTTTAGATGTCATAATGATGTCGTTTCAACCAGTTTTGATGTCATAATGATGTCGTTTCAACCCGTTTAGACTGACACAATGATGTCGTTTCAACCAGTTTAGACTGACATAATGATGTCGTTTCAACCAGTTTAGACTGACATAATGATGTCGTTTCAACCAGTTTAGATGTCATAATGATGTAGTTTCAACCAGTTTAGATGTCATAATGATGTCGTTTCAACCCGTTTAGATGTCATAATAATGTCGTTTCAACCAGTTTAGATGTCATAATGATGTCGTTTCAACCAGTTTAGATGTCATAATAATGTCGTTTCAACCAGTTTAGATGTCATAATGATGTCGTTTAAACCAGTTTTGATTTCAAAATGATGTCGTTTCAACCAGTTTAGATGTCATAATGATGTCGTTTCAACCAGTTTAGATGTCATAATGATGTCGTTTCAATCAGTTTAGACTGACATAATGATGTAGTTTCAACCAGTTTAGATGTCATAATGATGTCGTTTCAACCAGTTTAGATATCATAATGATGTCGTTTCAACCAGTTTAGATGTCATAATGATGTCGTTTCAACCAGTTTAGATGTCATAATGATGTCGTTTCAATCAGTTTAGACTGACATAATGATGTAGTTTCAACCAGTTTAGATGTCATAATGATGTCGTTTCAACCAGTTTAGATATCATAATGATGTCGTTTCAACCAGTTTAGATGTCATAATGATGTCGTTTCAACCAGTTTAGATATCATAATGATGTCGTTTCAACCAGTTTAGATGTCATAATGATGTCGTTTCAACCAGTTTAGACTGACATAATGATCTAGTTTCAACCAGTTCAGATGTCATAATGATGTCGTTTCAACCAGTTTAAACTGACATAATGATGTAGTTTCAACCAGTTTAGACTGACATAATGATGTCGTTTCAACCAGTTTAGATGTCATAATGATGTAGTTTCAAACAGTTTAGATGTCATAATTATGTCGTTTCAACCAGTTTAAACTGACACAATGATGTAGTTTCAACCAGTTTAGACTGACATAATGATGTCGTTTCAACCAGTTTAGACTGACATAATGATGTAGTTTCAACCAGTTTAGATGTCATAATGATGTCGTTTCAACCAGTTTAGATGTCATAATGATGTAGTTTCAACAAGTTTAGATGTCATAATGATGTCGTTTCAACCAGTTTAGACTGACATAATGATGTAGTTTCAACCCGTTTAGATGTCATAATGATGTCGTTTCAACCAGTTTAGATGTCATAATGATGTCGTTTCAACCAGTTTAGACTGACATAATGATGTTGTTTCAACCAGTTTAGATGTCATAATGATGTAGTTTCAACCAGTTTAGATGTCATAATGATGTCGTTTCAACCAGTTTAGACTGACATAATGATGTCGTTTCAACCAGTTTAGATGTCATAATGATGTCGTTTCAACCAGTTTAGATGTCATAATGATGTCGTTTCAATCAGTTTAGACTGACATAATGATGTAGTTTCAACCAGTTTAGATGTCATAATGATGTCGTTTCAACCAGTTTAGATATCATAATGATGTCGTTTCAACCAGTTTAGATGTCATAATGATGTCGTTTCAACCAGTTTAGATGTCATAATGATGTCGTTTCAACCAGTTTAGATATCATAATGATGTCGTTTCAACCAGTTTAGATGTCATAATGATGTCGTTTCAACCAGTTTAGACTGACATAATGATGTAGTTTCAACCAGTTCAGATGTCATAATGATGTCGTTTCAACCAGTTTAAACTGACATAATGATGTCGTTTCAACCAGTTTAGACTGACATAATGATGTCGTTTCAACCAGTTTAGATGTCATAATGATGTAGTTTCAACCAGTTTAGATGTCATAATGATGTCGTTTCAACCAGTTTAAACTGACACAATGATGTAGTTTCAACCAGTTTAGACTGACATAATGATGTCGTTTCAACCAGTTTAGACTGACATAATGATGTAGTTTCAACCAGTTTAGATGTCATAATGATGTCGTTTCAACCAGTTTAGATGTCATAATGATGTAGTTTCAACAAGTTTAGATGTCATAATGATGTCGTTTCAACCAGTTTAGACTGACATAATGATGTAGTTTCAACCCGTTTAGATGTCATAATGATGTCGTTTCAACCAGTTTAGATGTCATAATGATGTCGTTTCAACCAGTTTAGACTGACATAATGATGTCGTTTCAACCAGTTTAGATGTCATAATGATGTAGTTTCAACCAGTTTAGATGTCATAATGATGTCGTTTCAACCAGTTTAGACTGACATAATGATGTATTTTCAACCCGTTTAGATGTCATAATGATGTCGTTTCAACCAGTTTAGACTGACATAATGATGTATTTTCAACCCGTTTAGATGTCATAATGATGTCGTTTCAACCCGTTTAGACTGACATAATGATGTATTTTCAACCAGTTTTGCCCTCTAGGTTATGGGTTTCATATTGTGAATTTTACGTAGACATTTTACTCAGAAAGTAGCCAGGCATCCACCAGGCTGGATATAAGAGGCAGCCATGTTCTGAGGAGAAATTCCTTTCTCTCTGTGTGTGATAACGTCACAGAGAGACAAGTGCATACTTTAAGACGTCTGATTCCAAATACATCAAGACCTAAATGTACAGAAAGCCTTTCAAAGGGGGGGAACTTGATGAAACAAAAACAGAAATATGTGGGACTGATGCAATTTAAACAGGGTTGACCTTAACTCAGACGACCTCTGTCAGTTCACTCCCCGCAGTTTATTTGCATTTCTTTGTTTGTTTGTCGACATTTATTTTTGGTGGCTGTGCTTGTTTGGGCTAAAGAGGGTGAAAATGAACTGGCCAAATAGCTGCCCATTCATAAGCCTGTTTATACATGCTAATACTGGAGAAAGTTTACATCAACAGGGATGCTGCCTGTGACTCTACAGTAACTCCCCCACATCTACACGATGACAAATAAGAGAAAATCTCTTATCCCTGATGCCTGCTGGGAAAATATGTATTAAAGAGATTCTCTGGTACTGCTGTATGTTTTTTTTAGCCAGTAGTTCTGAAAGTAGAGCTCACAAGCTAAACGTGGTCCCAGAAAATTGCGTACTATGTCATGCGCGGATATTTGCACCATGACATTGTTGTGTGTCTCTCTCTCTCTTCCTCTAATGTCTGCATCTTGCTAGATGTCACTCAAATGACAAAAGGCTGAAGTTCATTGGCTAGAACCTGAATTGATAGGGGGCTGGCCCAAGTGGGGGAAAATCAAACCAATCAAAATCAAATCAAAACGTAGGGAAAATGGCGCAGCACAGCTTCCAGAACAATTGTTGCTTTTAAATTAGGGATTTTTTTTGTGGCTAATTGAGGTAAAAAAAAAAACTGATTTTTTTCTGCTCATAGATTATCCATGTACGAACTACACATTGACACATCTAGCACAAAGCGGGAGGTTTAAAAAAAATCTTAGTAGTCGCAAAAGTTTCAGAGCATGTCTTTAATACTCTGTGTTGAGAGCTTGAGTGGTGCTTGGTTGAGATTGTCTGCCACAATAGGAAGAATGGAGTAGTCCAAAAAGTGCAAAACTCCCCCATATGGCACTTGAGACAGGCTCAGTGAAATGTTCAAATGTTATAAAATAGAAAACAGATACATTTTCAACAGAGATTTGTCCATTTTAAATCTGTTTTGTTCATTGTAATTACTAAAGGTCCAATGCGGACTTTACCTCAATATTAAATCACATTAAAATTGTAAAAAAATAAACAAAAATGGTATTTGGGGAAAAAACACGATATATGAAGCCAGATCTTTGCTAGGACTGTATGGGAATGGTTTGAGTGGGGAATGCTTTCCATGTCACAGGAGGCTGGTGGCACTTTAATTGTGGAGGACGGGCTCGTGGTAATGACTGGAGCGTAATTACACAGGTGCTCCTTGTGCTGGGGACAATGAAAGGCACATTTAAAATGCGCAGTAGTTTTGTCAGACAACACAATGCAATTGGCATGCTGTTTGCAGAAATGTCCACAGGGGGGGGGGGGGGGGGGCTGGCTGCTAAATTAGCCTATGCCCTCCCAGGCCCACCCATGGCTGCACCCCTGCCCAGTCATGTGAAATACATGGATTAAGGCCAAGTGAATTTTCAATTGACTGATTTGCTTATATGAACTGTAAACCTGTTTTTGCTTTGTCATCATGGGGTATTGTGTGTAGATTTATGAGGGAAAAAAACTATTGTATACATTTTAGAATAAGGCTGTAATGTAACAAAATGTGGGAAAAGTCAAGAGGTCTGAATAGAAAATAACAATTCTCACCTTCAGTGTTTTTAACTAAGATATCCACAACTTCCGTACCCAGATCCAACCACAACGTCAACACCCAGATCAAACCACAAAATCAAAACCCAGATCCAACCACATTGTCAAAACCCAGATCAAACCACAACGTCATCACCCAGATCAAACCACAACATCAAAACACAGATCCAACCACAACGTCACAACCCAGATCAAACCGCAACGTCAACACCCAGATCAAACTAGAACAGGAAAACTTGACAACTAAGCAGTCCAATTCATGAATGAAAAATATAACTACAATTTGTCCAAAAGCCGCAAGGTTTGCCACTGTGCCCTTAGAGAGACGCCTCAGTCCCATCCGAGAGAGTGACAAGGGGGGCATTAGCGGGAATTAGTTGGGACGAGTTTCACAGGCAGCAGCTTCAGAATTTACTATTTGTCCAGTTTCACAGGCAGGAGCTCCAGAATTTACTATTTGTCCAGGTGTGGAAGACATTTCACAGCTGTGTTTGAGTTGGCCGCCTCTGGGAGTATTAGGTGGCCGAGCCGAAGCTCCCAGATGTGATTAACCATTCACGTATCAGTACCCTCCAGTCCCTCTCCACAAAAATCCCCATGGTTTTATACCTCCTCTGACGCCATTAATCAAATACCTAACAGGTTTTCCGTAAGATCGTAATTCATTGGCCTTCTCAAAGTTGGCCTTATTTAACCGGTTTTAACGACCAACAGTGATGGGCTCGCCAATTAGGTCGTACCGGGATGAAGTCAGCTTTTTTATCGTCCGTGTCGACCAGAGCTGGATTCAACAACTATTTGATGTCATTGCAAATACTTAATTTGAGCACAATTGAACATTCCTGACTTAAGGGACGAATTGAACAGTCCCAAAACAGAAAACCGATCTCGCACTCCGGGCAGGCAAGAGCAAACATTTCAAATATGTGAGAGATTTCTAATTGTATTTGAACCCAGGTCTTCTGTGTCCACTGTAACTCTCCTTGGGAACTGGTCCAACCTGGGGATGGAGGGATGGAGGGATGGAAAGAATGACAGGGGTGCAGAATATTTTACAGTAAGGTCTGGGAATCAGAGTGGCTGTGTGTGGCTCTCGCATTCTATAGGCTGGCTGCAGCCATATAGGTTCCATACTGTACCGGCTACCAACCAACCCCACAGCCCCACCTCAGGACTTGGCTTGTATAACCAGGCAGCGGGGTGTGTGGATCTCGATGGGGCACGCAGCAATTGGAATGTGAAGGGACCTTGTGTGTGTGAAGGGACCTTTGTGTGTGTGTGTGTGTGTGTGTGTGTGTGTGTGTGTGTGTGTGTGTGTGTGTGTGTGTGTTTGTTGAAAATCAGCATGTATTGTTTTCATATGACATGATGTAGTTTTACTGGGTGCAAGGTTAGCATAATATTTATTATTTTCATATGACATGATGCCTAGAGGACATCAGAGCATGGATGAAAGAGAACTTTCTCCATTTGAACAGTAGCAAGACTTAGGCTTTGCTTATTGGGACACCCTAGCAGGTCTCCAGTGCTGGAAACATCTGCCCTAGAATCAACAGCCATGCGATCCACCTGTCTTCTGTCGTCTCCAATTTAGGAATCAAGTTTGATCCTACTCTGTCCTTTGATGTCGACATTAAACAGATGTGTGAAACATAATGCAAAGTGCAGAGAAACTCAACCTTCATCGTCTCTCGGATAGACTATGGCAATTTTTTGAGTTGCTGTGCGTTTTGTTGCCAACCTGTTTTGCTACCTGACAAATTGACGGTTTTTACTTTTTAATTACCGTTTATATTTTTGTTTTTTCCTACTCAACTTTTTCACTCCGGACGCTTTATCTGGACACGGTTCGTCAGGACCTCCAACAGCCGAAGCTAAGTAGTAACATTAACATGATGCCTTCTAATTGCAGTCGCTGTACTCGCCTTACGGCGAGGATAGCTGTGCTACAAGCCCAGCTTCAGACGCAATCGCTAGGCAAGGGTAATTTCAGTGTAGGAAAGGATGAAACCGCGTCTGTGCCACCAGTAAATACAGATAGTAGTATAAATCCCCTGGCACAGTCCCCGCAGCCGGACAACTTTCTCACGGTTTCTGGAAGGAAATGCTGTAGGAACGCTCAACCGGTGTCGCTCATTCAGCCGACAGAAACTTTCAACCGGTTTTCCCCATTAAGCAGCGGGTCGGAGTCAGAGGCCGAGTCTTCTCTGGTCTCTCCTCCTCCCGTTACGGGGTCTGAGACGCCGAAGCTTCCCACCATTAGCTCTGACAAATTGAAAACTCTAGTCATTGGCGACTCCATTACCCGCAGTATTAGACTTAAAACGAATCATCCAGCGATCATACACTGTTTACCGGGGGGCAGGGCTACCGACGTTAAGGCTAATCTGAAGATGGTGCTGGCTAAAGCTAAAACTGGCGAGTGTAGAGAGTATAGAGATATTGTTATCCACTTCGGCACCAACGATGTTAGGATGAAACAGTCAGAGATCACCAAGCGCAACATAGCTTCTGCGTGTAAATCAGCTAGAAAGATGTGTCGGCATCGAGTAATTGTCTCTGGCCCCCTCCCAGTTAGGGGGAGTGATGAGCTCTACAGCAGAGTCTCACAACTCAATCGCTGGTTGAAAACTGTTTTCTGCCCCTCCCAAAAGATAGAATTTGTAGATAATTGGCCCTCTTTCTGGGACTCACCCACAAACAGGACCAAGCCTGACCTGCTGAGGAGTGACGGACTCCATCCTAGCTGGAGGGGTGCTCTCATTTTATCTACCAACATAGACAGGGCTCTAACTCCTCTAGCTCCACAATGAAATAGGGTGCAGGCCAGGCAGCAGGCTGTTAGCCAGCCTGCCAGCATAGTGGAGTCTGCCACTAGCACAGTCAGTGTAGTCAGCTCAGCTATCACCATTGAGACCGTGTCTGTGCCTCGACCTGGGTTGGGCAAAACTAAACATGGCGGTGTTCGCCTTAGCAATCTCACTAGGATAAAGACCACCTCCATTCCTGTCATTATTGAAAGAGATCATGATACCTCACATCTCAAAATAGGGCTACTTAATGTTAGATCCCTTACTTCAAAGGCAATTATAGTCAATGAACTAATCACTGATCATAATCTTGATGTGATTGGCCTGACTGAAACATGGCTTAAGCCTGATGAATTTACTGTGTTAAATGAGGCCTCACCTCCTGGCTACACTAGTGACCATATCCCCCGTGCATCCCGCAAAGGCGGAGGTGTTGCTAACATTTACGATAGCAAATTTCAATTTACAAAAAAAAAAATGACGTTTTCGTCTTTTGAGCTTCTAGTCATGAAATCTATGCAGCCTACTCAATCACTTTTTATAGCTACTGTTTACAGGCCTCCTGGGCCATATACAGCGTTCCTCACTGAGTTCCCTGAATTCCTATCGGACCTTGTAGTCATAGCGGATAATATTCTAATCTTTGGTGACTTTAATATTCACATGGAAAAGTCCACAGACCCACTCCAAAAGGCTTTCGGAGTCATCATCGACTCAGTGGGTTTTGTCCAACATGTCTCTGGACCCACTCACTGTCACAGTCATACGCTGGACCTAGTTTTGTCCCATGGAATAAATGTTGTGGATCTTAATGTTTTTCCTCATAATCCTGGACTATCGGACCACCATTTTATTACGCTTGCAATTGCAACAAATAATCTGCTCAGACCCCAACCAAGGATCATCAAAAGTCGTGCTATAAATTCACAGACAACACAAAGATTCCTTGATGTCCTTCCAGATTCCCTCTGTCTACCCAAGGACGCCAGAGGACAAAAATCAGTTAACCACCTAACTGAGGAACTCAACTTAACCTTGCGCAATACCCTAGATGCAGTTGCACCCCTAAAAACTAAAAACATTTCTCATAAGAAACTAGCTCCCTGGTACACAGAAAATACCCGAGCTCTGAAGCAAGCTTCCAGAAAATTGGAACGGAAATGGCGCCACACCACACTGGAAGTCTTCCGACTAGCTTGGAAAGACAGTACTGTGCAGTACCGAAGAGCCCTTACTGCTGCTCGATCATCCTATTTTTCTAACTTAATTGAGGAAAATAAGAACAATCCGAAATTCCTTTTTGATACTGTCGCAAAGCTAACTAAAAAGCAGCATTCCCCAAGAGAGGATGACTTTCACTTTAGCAGTGATAAATTCATGAACTTCTTTGAGAAAAGATTATGATTATTAGAAAGCAAATTACGGACTCCTCCTTAAATCTGCGTATTCCTTCAAAGCTCAGTTGTCCTGAGTCTGCACAACTCTGCCAGGACCTAGGATCAAGAGAGACGCTCAAGTGTTTTAGTACTATATCTCTTGACACAATGATGAAAATAATCATGGCCTCTAAACCTTCAAGCTGCATACTGGACCCTATTCCAACTAAACTACTGAAAGAGCTGCTTCCTGTGCTTGGCCCTCCTATGTTGAACATAATAAACGGCTCTCTATCCACCGGATGTGTACCAAACTCACTAAAAGTGGCAGTAATAAAGCCTCTCTTGAAAAAGCCAAACCTTGACCCAGAAAATATAAAAAACTATCGGCCTATATCGAATCTTCCATTCCTCTCAAAAATTTTAGAAAAGGCTGTTGCGCAACAACTCACTGCCTTCCTGAAGACAAACAATGTATACGAAATGCTTCAGTCTGGTTTTAGACCCCATCATAGCACTGAGACGGCACTTGTGAAGGTGGTAAATGACATTTTAATGGCATCGGACCGAGGCTCTGCATCTGTCCTCGTGCTCCTAGACCTTAGTGCTGCTTTTGATACCATCGATCACCACATTCTTTTGGAGAGATTGGAAACCCAAATTGGTCTACACGGACAAGTTCTGGCCTGGTTTAGATCTTATCTGTCGGAAAGATATCAGTTTGTCTCTGTGAATGGTTTGTCCTCTGACAAATCAACTGTAAATTTCGGTGTTCCTCAAGGTTCCGTTTTAGGACCACTATTGTTTTCACTATATATTTTACCTCTTGGGGATGTCATTCGAAAACATAATGTTAACTTTCACTGCTATGCGGATGACACACAGCTGTACATTTCAATTAAACATGGTGAAGCCCCAAAATTGCCCTTGCTAGAAGAATGTGTTTCAGACATAAGGAAGTGGATGGCTGCAAACTTTCTACTTTTAAACTCGGACAAAACAGAGATGCTTGTTCTAGGTCCCAAGAAACAAAGAGATCTTCTGTTGAATCTGACAATTAATCTTAATGGTTGTACAGTCGTCTCAAATAAAACTGTGAAGGACCTCGGCGTTACTCTGGACCCTGATCTCTCTTTTGAAGAACATATCAAGACCATTTCAAGGACAGCTTTTTTCCATCTACGTAACATTGCAAAAATCAGAAACTTTCTGTCCAAAAATGATGCAGAAAAATTAATCCATGCTTTTGTCACTTCCAGGTTAGACTACTGCAATGCTCTACTTTCCGGCTACCCGGATAAAGCACTAAATAAACTTCAGTTAGTGCTAAATACGGCTGCTAGAATCCTGACTAGAACCAAAAAATTTTAACATATTACTCCAGTGCTAGCCTCGCTACACTGGCTTCCTGTCAAAGCAAGGGCTGATTTCAAGGTTTTACTGCTAACCTACAAAGCATTACATGGGCTTGCTCCTACCTATCTCTCTGATTTGGTCCTGCCGTACATACCTACACGTACGCTACGGTCACAAGACGCAGGCCTCCTAATTGTCCCTAGAATTTTTAAGCAAACAGCTGGAGGCAGGGCTTTCTCCTATAGAGCTCCATTTTTATGGAACGGTCTGCCCACCCATGTCAGAGACGCAAACTCGGTCTCAACCTTTAAGTCTCTACTGAAGAATCATCTCTTCAGTGGGTCATATGATTGAGTGTAGTCTGGCCCAGGAGTGGGAGGGTGAACGGAAAGGCTCTGGAGCAACGAACCGCCCTTGCTGTCTCTGCCTGGCCGGTTCCCCTCTTTCCACTGGGATTCTCTGCCTCTAACCCTATTACAGGGGCTGAGTCACTGGCTTTACTGGGGCTCTCTCATGCCGTCCCTGGAGGGGGTGCGTCACCTGAGTGGGTTGAGTCACTGATGTGGTCATCCTGTCCTGGGTTGAAGGTGAACGCACTGGAGCCCCGCCCCCCCCTGGCCGGTTCCCCTCTCTCCACTGGGATTCTCTGCCTCTAACCCTTGGGTTGTGCCGTGGCGGAGGTCTTTGTGGGCTATACTCAGCCTTGTCTCAGGATGGTAAGTTGGTGGTTGAAGATATCCCTCTAGTGTTGTGGGGGCTGTGCTTTGGCAAAGTGGGTGGGGTTATATCCTTCCTGTTTGGCCCTGTCCGGGGGTGTCCTCGGATGGGGCCACAGTGTCTCCTGACCCCTCCTGTCTCAGCCTCCAGTATTTATGCTGCAGTAGTTTATGTGTCGGGGGGCTAGGGTCAGTTTGTTATATCTGGAGTACTTCTCCTGTCCTATTCGATGTCCTGTGTGAATCTAAGTGTGCGTTCTCTAATTCTCTCCTTCTCTCTTTCTCTCTCTCGGAGGACCTGAGCCCTAGGACCATGCCCCAGGACTACCTGACATGATGACTCCTTGCTGTCCCCAGTCCACCTGGCTGTGCTGCTGCTCCAGTTTCAACTGTTCTGCCTTATTATTATTCGACCATGCTGGTCATTTATGAACATTTGAACATCTTGGCCATGTTCTGTTATAATCTCCACCCGGCACAGCCAGAAGAGGACTGGCCATCCCACATATGCTCTCTCTAATTCTCTCTTTCTTTCTCTCTCTCGGAGGACCTGAGCCATAGGACCATGCCCCAGGAATACCTGACATGATGACTCCTTGCTGTCCCCAGTCCACCTGACTGTGCTGCTGCTCCAGTTTCAACTATTCTGCCTTATTATTATTCGACCATGCTGGTCATTTATGAACATTTGAACATCTTGGCCATGTTCTGTTATAAGCTTCACCCGGCACAGCCAGAAGAGGACTGGCCATCCCTCATAGCCTGGTTCCTCTCTAGGTTTCTTCCTAGGTTTTGGCCTTTCTAGGGAGTTTTTCCTAGCCACCGTGCTTCTACACCTGCATTGCTTGCTGTTTGGGGTTTTAGGCTGGGTTTCTGTACAGCACTTTGAGATATCAGCTGATGTACGAAGGGCTATATAAATAAATTTGATTTGATTTGATTTGAATGCGACTATGGAAACTTCTTATGGCTGGGGGCAGTATTGAGTAGCTTGGATGAATAAGGTGCCCAGAGTAAACTGCCTGCTACTCAGGCCCAGTTGCTAATAAATGCATATTATTAGTAGATTTGGATAGGAAACACTCTGAAGTGTCTAAAACGGTTTGAATGATGTCTGTGAGTACAACAGAACTAATATGGCAGGCAAAAACCTGAGAAAAATCCAACCAGAAAGTGGGAAATCTGAAATCTGAGGTTTGTAGTTTTTCAACTCATAGCCTATCAAATATACAGTGTCTATGGGGTCATATTGCACTTCCTAAGGCTTCCACTAGATGTCACCAGTCTTTAGAACCTTTTCTGATTCTTCTACTGTGAAGGTGGGGAGAATTGGAGCTGAATGAGTCAGAGGTCTGCCAGAGGGGCATGAGCTGATCACGCGCGTTCACGTGAGAGTTAGCTTGTGTTCCATTGCATTTCTACAGACAAAGGAATTCTCCGGTTGAAACATTATTGAACATTTATGATAAAAACATCCTAAAGATTGATTCTATACAGCGTTTGACATGTTTCTACGGACTGTAATGGAACTTTTTGACTTTTCGACTGCTCACGCCTCATGAATTTGGATTACTGGGCTAAACGGGCGAACAAAAAAATCGGTATTTGGACATAAATTATGGACTTTATCGAACAAATCAAACATTTACTGTGGAACTGGGATTCCTGGGGGTGCATTCTGATGAAGATCATTAAAGGTAAGTGAATATTTATAATACTATTTCTGACTTTGTTGACTCCACAACATGACGGATATCTGTATGGCTTGTTTTGTTGTCTGAGAGCTGTACTTATATTATTGCATAGTGTGCTTTTTTGGTAAAGTTTTTTTGAAATCTGACATAGCGGTTGCATTAAGGAGAAGTTTATCTAAAGTTCCATGCATAACAGTTGTATCTTTTATCAATGTTTATTATGAGTATATTTGTAAATTGATGTGGCTCTCTGCAAAATCACTGGACATTTTGGAAGCAAAATATTACTGAACATAACGGCACCAATGTAAACTGAGATTTTTGGATATAAATATGAACTTTATCGAACAAAACATACATGTATTGTGTAACATGAAGTCATCTGATGAAGATCATCAAAGGTTAGTGATTCATTTGATCTCTATTTCTGCTTTTTGTAACTCCTCTCTTTGGCTGGAAAAATGGCTGTGTTTTTCTGTGACTAGGTGCAGACCTAACATAATCGTTTAGTGTGCTTTAGTCGTAAAGCCTTTTTGAAATCGGACACTGTGGTGGGATTAACAACAGGTTTATCTTTAAAATGGTGTAAAATACTTCTATGTTTGAGGAATTTTAATTATGAGATTTCTGTTGTTTTGAATTTGGCGCCCTGCACTTTCACTAGCTGTTGTCATATCGATCCCGTTAGCGGGATCTAAGCCATAAGAAGGGGCCTCCCAGCCAAATCACTACAGAGGCTTCAACTAATCCATAACAGTTCTGCCAGGGTCCTGGCCAGGACCAAGAAGTCAGACCACATTTCTTTTTTAACTAGACAAGTTGGTTAAGAACAAATTCTTATTTACAATGATGGCCTACCTCGACCAAACCCCAACCCAGACGACACTGGGCCAATTATGCACTGCCCTATGGGACTCCGAATAATGGCAGGTTGTGATTCAGCCTGGAATCGAATCAGGGTCTGTAGTGACGCCTGGAGGTGCAGTGCCTTAGAGCCCTCGATCCTGGACCAACTCCCCATACTACCGGTCAACTACAGCATCGACTTCAAATCCTCATGCTTGTATTTAAAGCCTTGAATGAATTGAGCCCCACCTTCAATCAGCGACCTCATCTCAATCAGCGAGCCACCTCGCCTACAAAGGGAAACCCAGCTGCAATCTGCCCAGTGACGCTAGCCTATTAAACAAGCTAAATGCCTTTTTATGCTCGCTTCGAGGCAAGCAACACTGAAGCATGCATGAAAGCACCAGCTGTTCCGGACGACTGCGTTATCACGCTCTCCGTACCCGATGTGAGCAAGATCTTTAAACAGGTCAACATTCACAAAGCCGCGGGGCCAAACGGACTACCAGGACGTGTACTCAAAGCAGGCGTGGACCAATTGGCAAGTGTATTCACTGACATTTTCAACCTCTCCCTGGCCAAGTCTGTAATACCTACATGTTTCAAACAGACCACTATAGTCCCTGTGCCCAAGAAAGCTAAGTAGCCATGAAGTGCTTTGAAAGGCTTGTCATGGCTCACATCAACATCATCCTGCCAGAAACGCTAGACCCACTCCAATTCACATCCTGCCCCAACAGCTCCACAGATGACGCAATCTCAATCAAACTCCACATTACCCTTTCCCTTCTGGACAAAAGGAACACCTATGTGAGAATGGTGTTCATTGACTACAGCTCAGCGTTCAACACCATAATGCCCACAAAGCTCATCACTAAGCTAAGGACCCTGGGACTAAAAACCTCCCTCTGCAATTGGATCCTGGACTTCCTGACGGGCCCCCCCCAGGTGGTAAGGGGGTGCGCACCCTCAGGGGTGCGTGCTTAGTCCGCTACTTTACTTCGCTGTTCAACCACGACTGCATGGCCAAGCACAACTCCAACACCATCATTAAGTTTGCTGACTACAAAACAGTTGTATGCCTGATCACCGACAACAATGAGATGGCCTATAGGGAGGAGGTCAGAGACCTTGCAGTGTGGTGCCAGGACAACAACCTCTCTCTCAATGTGAGCAATACAAAGGAGCTGATCATGAACTCTAGGAAAAGGAGGGCAAAACAGGCCCTCATTAATATTGACGGGACTGAAGTGGAGCGGGTCGACAGTTTCAAGTTCCTTGGTGTCCACATCACCAACAAACTATCATGGTCCAAACACACCAAGACAGTTGTGAAGAGGGCACGACAACACATTTTCCCCCTCAGGAGAGTGAAAAGATTTGGTAATGGTCCCCAGATCCTCAGAAATGTCTACATCTAAACCATCGAGAGCATCCTGACGGGTTGCATCACCGCCTGGTATGGAACTGCTCAGCATCTGACCTTAAGGCGCTACAGAGGGTAGTGCGTACTGTCCAATACATCACTGGGGCCAAGCTTCCTAACAGCCAGGATCTATATACTAGGTGGTGTCAGAGGAAGGAATAAAACATTAGCAAATACTCCAGTCACCAAAATCATAGACTGTTCTCTCTCCTACTGCATGGAAAGCGGTACTGGAGCACCAAGTCTAGGACCAAAAGGCTTCTTAACAGCTTCTATCCCACCTTTGTATTTACACTGCTGCTACTCGCTTTTAATTATCTGCCAAAGGTGCTTTAGCAAAGTACTGAGTTAAGGGTCTGAATAATTATGTAAATGTGATATGTAATTTCTAATACATTTGCATAAAAATATTTTAAAATGTATTTGCTTTGTAATTATGTTGTCACGTTCTGACCATAGTTCTTGTGTGTTTTCCTTGTTTTAGTGTTGGTCAGGACGTGAGCTGGGTGGGCATTCTATGTTGTGTGTCTAGTTTGTCTATTTCTATGTTTGGCCTGATATGGTTCTCAATCAGAGGCAGGTGTTAGTCATTGTCTCTGATTGGGAACCATATTTAGGTAGCCTGTTTTGTGTTGGGTTTTGTGGGTGGTTGTTTCCTGTCTTTGTGTTCTCTGCACCAGATAGGGCTGTTTTGTGTTGGGTTTTGTGGGTGGTTGTTTCCTGTCTTTGTGTTCTCTGCACCAGATAGGACTGTTTTGTGTTGGGTTTTGTGGGTGGTTGTTTCCTGTCTTTGTGTTCTCTGCACCAGATAGGACTGTTTTGTGTTGGGTTTTGTGGGTGGTTGTTTCCTGTCTTTGTGTTCTCTGCACCAGATAGGACTGTTTTGTGTTGGGGTGTGTGGGTGGTTGTTTCCTGTCTTTGTGTTCTCTGCACCAGATAGGACTGTTTTGTGTTGGGTTTTGTGGGTGGTTGTTTCCTGTCTTTGTGTTCTCTCCACCAGATAGGACTGTTTTGTGTTGGGTTTTGTGGGTGGTTGTTTCCTGTCTTTGTGTTCTCTGCACCAGATAGGACTGTTTTGTGTTGGGTTTTGTGGGTGGTTGTTTCCTGTCTTTGTGTTCTCTGCACCAGATAGGACTGTTTTGTGTTGGGTTTTGTGGGTGGTTGTTTCCTGTCTTTGTGTTCTCTGCACCAGATAGGACTGTTTTGTGTTGGGTTTTGTGGGTGGTTGTTTCCTGTCTTTGTGTTCTCTGCACCAGATAGGACTGTTTTGTGTTGGGGTGTGTGGGTGGTTGTTTCCTGTCTTTGTGTTCTCTGCACCAGATAGGACTGTTTTGTGTTGGGTTTTGTGGGTGGTTGTTTCCTGTCTTTGTGTTCTCTGCACCAGATAGGACTGTTTTGTGTTGGGGTGTGTGGGTGGTTGTTTCCTGTCTTTGTGTTCTCTGCACCAGATAGGACTGTTTTGTGTTGGGTTTTGTGGGTGGTTGTTTCCTGTCTTTGTGTTCTCTGCACCAGATAGGACTGTTTTGTGTTGGGTTTTGTGGGTGGTTGTTTCCTGTCTTTGTGTTCTCTGCACCAGATAGGACTGTTTTGTGGGTGGTTGTTTCCTGTCTTTGTGTTCTCTGCACCAGATAGGACTGTTTTGTGTTGGGTTTTGTGGGTGGTTGTTTCCTGTCTTTGTGTTCTCTGCACCAGATAGGACTGTTTTGTGTTGGGTTTTGTGGGTGGTTGTTTCCTGTCTTTGTGTTCTCTGCACCAGATAGGACTGTTTTGTGTTGGGGTGTGTGGGTGGTTGTTTCCTGTCTTTGTGTTCTCTGCACCAGATAGGACTGTTTTGTGTTGGGTTTTGTGGGTGGTTGTTTCCTGTCTTTGTGTTCTCTGCACCAGATAGGACTGTTTTGTGTTGGGGTGTGTGGGTGGTTGTTTCCTGTCTTTGTGTTCTCTGCACCAGATAGGACTGTTTTGTGTTGGGTTTTGTGGGTGGTTGTTTCCTGTCTTTGTGTTCTCTGCACCAGATAGGACTGTTTTGTGTTGGGTTTTGTGGGTGGTTGTTTCCTGTCTTTGTGTTCTCTGCACCAGATAGGACTGTTTTGTGTTGGGTTTTGTGGGTGGTTGTTTCCTGTCTTTGTGTTCTCTGCACCAGATAGGACTGTTTTGTGTTGGGTTTTGTGGGTGGTTGTTTCCTGTCTTTGTGTTCTCTGCACCAGATAGGACTGTTTTGTGTTGGGTTTTGTGGGTGGTTGTTTCCTGTCTTTGTGTTCTCTGCACCAGATAGGACTGTTTTGTGTTGGGTTTTGTGGGTGGTTGTTTCCTGTCTTTGTGTTCTCTGCACCAGATAGGACTGTTTTGTGTTGGGTTTTGTGGGTGGTTGTTTCCTGTCTTTGTGTTCTCTGCACCAGATAGGACTGTTTTGTGTTGGGTTTTGTGGGTGGTTGTTTCCTGTCTTTGTGTTCTCTGCACCAGATAGGACTGTTTTGTGTTGGGTTTTGTGGGTGGTTGTTTCCTGTCTTTGTGTTCTCTGCACCAGATAGGACTGTTTTGTGTTGGGGGTGTGTGGGTGGTTGTTTCCTGTCTTTGTGTTCTCTGCACCAGATAGGACTGTTTTGTGTTGGGGTGTGTGGGTGGTTGTTTCCTGTCTTTGTGTTCTCTGCACCAGATAGGGCTGTTTCCTGTCTTTGTGTTCTCTGCACCAGATAGGACTGTTTTGTGTTGGGTTTTGTGGGTGGTTGTTTCCTGTCTTTGTGTTCTCTGCACCAGATAGGACTGTTTTTTGTTGGGTTTTGTGGGTGGTTGTTTCCTGTCTTTGTGTTCTCTGCACCAGATAGGACTGTTTTGTGTTGGGTTTTGTGGGTGGTTGTTTCCTGTCTTTGTGTTCTCTGCACCAGATAGGACTGTTTTGTGTTGGGTTTTGTGGGTGGTTGTTTCCTGTCTTTGTGTTCTCTGCACCAGATAGGGCTGTTTTGTGTTGGTGTGTGGGTGGTTGTTTCCTGTCTTTGTGTTCTCTGCACCAGATAGGGCTGTTTCCTGTCTTTGTGTTCTCTGCACCAGATAGGACTGTTTCCTGTCTTTGTGTTCTCTGCACCAGATAGGGCTGTTTCCTGTCTTTGTGTTCTCTGCACCAGATAGGGCTGTTTCCTGTCTTTGTGTTCTCTGCACCAGATAGGGTTGTTTCCTGTCTTTGTGTTCTCTGCACCAGATAGGACTGTTTCCTGTCTTTGTGTTCTCTGCACCAGATAGGGCTGTTTCCTGTCTTTGTGTTCTCTGCACCAGATAGGGCTGTTTCCTGTCTTTGTGTTCTCTGCACCAGATAGGGTTGTTTCCTGTCTTTGTGTTCTCTGCACCAGATAGGACTGTTTCCTGTCTTTGTGTTCTCTGCACCAGATAGGGCTGTTTCCTGTCTTTGTGTTCTCTGCACCAGATAGGGCTGTTTCCTGTCTTTGTGTTCTCTGCACCAGATAGGACTGTTTCCTGTCTTTGTGTTCTCTGCACCAGATAGGGCTGTTTCCTGTCTTTGTGTTCTCTGCACCAGATAGGACTGTTTCCTGTCTTTGTGTTCTCTGCACCAGATAGGGCTGTTTCCTGTCTTTGTGTTCTCTGCACCAGATAGGACTGTTTCCTGTCTTTGTGTTCTCTGCACCAGATAGGGCTGTTTCCTGTCTTTGTGTTCTCTGCACCAGATAGGGCTGTTTCCTGTCTTTGTGTTCTCTGCACCAGATAGGACTGTTTCCTGTCTTTGTGTTCTCTGCACCAGATAGGGCTGTTTTCGGGTTTTGCCACGTCTATTGTTTTGTAGTGTGTTCATGTTGAGTTTTTCTCATGTTAAAATACCATGGACACTTACCACGCTGCGCATTGGTCCTCCGATCCTTCTCGCCTCTCCTCTTCAGACGGAGAGGAGGAGGAAAACCCTTACATATGTGGTATTTTGTGTAGATTTTTAGAGAATCATACTAACAATTGAATCCATTTTAGAATAAACCTGTAACGTAACAAAATGTGGAACAAGTCAAGGGGTCTGAATACTTTCCGAATGAACTGTACCTGAATGTCTACAATTATACCAATATTCAACATTAATCAGTTGACCCAACTCTTTAAATACATGGCGCTGATCCTACTCATTCAAATTGGAGATTTTCATGTGTGTCAAACAGATCTCAACATCCAAACCAACCTTTACTCAAAACCTCCTTATAACATGACAAATAAGTTGACTATGCCACTATTATAACGTTCTGATTTAATTAGCCTCCAAAACGTCTGATTAGGGTCAATCTGTTAAGTTAAGGTACCTCACAGTTGGTCAAATAGGTGAAAAGTGGGGGCTGACTGACTGACACGTCCAACCCCCTATGTTTGCAGGACGTTGTAGTTATTACGGTTCACATGTTTTATTCACGGTTGGCCGCTCGTTAACTATGTAAATTATGTGTCAGTTCACATGCGTGGACATGCAGTGCAGATATGGATGCCCTTGTACATGCTAATGAAGTTAGGTTTGTGTGTGTGTGTGTGTGTGTGTGTGTGTGTGTGTGTGTGTGTGTGTGTGTGTGTGCGCGCACGCACACGCATCTGACTGAATAGGTCAGGATATAAAATATTGCTTCCTGGTCTCAAGAGAAACAGGGGCTTATTTGCATATGTATTTTTCATTCTGCTTGCATAACATCTGCCAAATGCTAATTGGAAGGGGAAAAAAAACAAATAATGTATAAGCTAACAACTGGGAGATACAGTGTTACAATGTTACAATGTTACAGTGTTACAATGTTACAGTGTTACAGTGTTAGAATGTTACAGTGTTAGAATGTTACAGTGTTACAATGTTACAGTGTTACAGTGTTAGAATGTTACAGTGTTACAATGTTACAATGTTACAATGTTACAATGTTACAGTGTTACAGTGTTACAATGTTACAGTGTTAGAATGTTACAGTGTTACAGTGTTACAATGTTACAATGTTACAATGTTACAGTGTTGCAGCATTGCAGTGTTACAATGTTACAATGTTAGAGTGATACAGTGTTACAATGTTAGTGTTACAGTGTTGCAGCGTTGCAGTGTTACAATGTTACAATGTTACAATGTTACAATGTTACAGTGTTACAATGTTACAGTGTTGCAGTGTTGCAGTGTTGCAGTGTTAGAATGTTACAGTGTTACAATGTTACAATGTTACAGTGTTGCAGCGTTGCAGTGTTGCAGTGTTGCAGTGTTGCAGTGTTAGTGTTAGAATGTTACAGTGTTACAATGTTACAATGTTACAGTGTTACAGTGTTACAGCGTTGCAGCGTTGCAGTGTTGCAGTGTTGCAGTGTTGCAGTGTTGCACTGTTGCAGTGTTGCAGTGTTGCAGTGTTACAATGTTACAATGTTAGAGTGATACAGTGTTACAATGTTACAGTGTTACAGTGTTGCAGCGTTGCAGTGGTACAGTGTTACAATGTTACAGTGTTTCAATGTTACAGTGTTACAGTGTTGCAGTGTTACAATGTTAGAGTGATAGTGTTACAATGTTAGTGTTACATTGTTACAGTGTTACAATGTTACAGTGTTATAATGCAAATAAAACATCTAGAATATTAAGTATAATAATTTATGTGTCAACCAGCACGCATTTTAAATACTATAAAAAAATCACATTACATCCAAACACGATTCAAACAATTCAAAGGTATTTGTATAAATAGACACTTTAAGCCTGGACACCATATGTGAATTGATTGCCCCCCCATCTATCACCAGAGTTCATACTGCTAGGTGCCCTAAATTGGGATATGCTTAACACCCCGATCGTCCTACAATCTAAACTAGATGCCCTCAATCTCACACAAATTATCAAGGAACATACCAGGTACAACCCCAAATCCGTAAACATGGTCACCCTCATAGATATCATCCTGACTAACTTTCCCTCTAAATACACCTCTGCTGTTTTCATCCAGGATCTCAGTGATCACTACCTCGTTGCCTGCATCCTTTATGGTTCCACGGTCAAACGACCACCCCTCATCACTTTCAAGCGCTCCCTAAAACAGTTCTGCGAGTAGGCCTTTCTAATCGACCTGGCCTGGGATCCTGGAAGGATATTGACCTCATTCCGTCAGTAGAGGATGCCTGGTTGTTCTTCAAAAGTGCTTTCCTCACCATCTTAAATAAGCTTGCCCCTTTCAAAAAATGTAGAACTAAGAACAGATATAGCCCTTGGTTCACTCCAGACTTGACCAGCACAAAGAACAGCCTGAGAGGAAAGAGAGAGAGAGAGAGAGAGAGAGAAGAAGAAAGAGAAGAGAGGATTCAGTCACATCTGCCAGAGCGTTGTATGGCAAACCTCAATTTTGCCTCCCATAAACCCTATTTAGACAGACTTTGAGGTTTCTTCCCAGTTCCAAAATATTCCCTGTGAAATTCCTCACTCACAACTCACATTTTCACTGGCTGGGGTCTGCGTGTAAATATTGGCTTTTTTAAAAAATTGTACACTCGTTTGCATATTGGAACAACAGTGTGCCAAAATAAACTCTGGTATGTGTGTGTGTAGGCTGTCAAAGTTAAACTCTATAAATGTCAGCGCTGCCAAATGTAATCTGTGGTCATACGTAGGCTAACAGTCAAATATAATCTGTGGTCACTCGTAGGCCAAAAGTCCTGTCTGCAGGAGAACACTCTGCCGAGGGAAAGGACTCCCATTGAAATGAATATGCCATTAAAATGCTTGTAAAAAGGATTGGGTGAAATATCCTATACAAACTGTGAAGTATTCATTACCTTTCCCTGCTATCTTATCCAAGGATTACAGCAATAACAAACGGAAACCACACAACGCCATCACCTCTTAGAAGACAGGGAATAGGCTAAAACTGACTGGCCCTTTAAACACAATGCTTTATGGCTGGAACAATGGTTGGTGTCAACAGGGGCTTGTCTTGCAATTAAGATCAGTGACGTGATGTCGACACCTTTGTATTAACATTACTTTTCTGTGTGTGTGTGTGTGTGTGTGTGTGTGTCTGTGGTGTGGTGTGTGTGGTGTGTGTGTAGGGGGGGGGTGCGTGTGTGTGGGGAGGTTGTGTGTGTGGTGTGTGTGGGGAGGTTGTGTGTGTGTGTGTGTGGTGTGTGTGGGGGGAGGGTGTGTGTGTGGGGAGGTTGTGTGTGTGTGTGGGGAGGTTGTGTGTGTGTGGGGAGGGTGTGTGTGTGGGGAGGTTGTGTGTGTGTGTGTGGGGAGGGTGTGTGTGTGGGGAGGTTGTGTGTGTGTGTGTGTGTGTGTGTGTGTGTGTGTGTGTGTGTGTGGGGAGGTTGTGTGTGTGGGGGGGGAGGTTGTGTGTGTGTGTGGTGTGTGTGTGGGGAGGTTGTGTGTGTGTGTGGGGAGGGTGTGTGTGTGGGGAGGTTGTGTGTGTGTGTGTGTGGTGTGTGTGTGGGGAGGTTGTGTGTGTGTGGGGAGGGTGTGTGTGTGGGGAGGGTGTGTGTGTGGGGAGGTTGTGTGTGTGTGTGGGGAGGGTGTGTGTGTGGGGAGGTTGTGTGTGTGTGTGTGGGGAGGGTGTGTGTGTGGGGAGGTTGTGTGTGTGGGGAGGTTGTGTGTGTGTGGAGGTTGTGTGTGTGTGGGGGGAGGGTGTGTGTTTGGGGAGGTTGTGTGTGTGGGGAGGTTGTGTGTGTGTGTGTGGGGAGGGTGTGTGGGGAGGGTGTGTGTGTGGGGAGGGTGTGTGTGTGTGGGGGGGGGGTTGTGTGTGTGTGTGTGTGTGTGTGTGTGTGGGGAGGTTGTGTGTGTGTGTGTTTGTGTGGGGAGGGTGTGTGTGTGGGGAGGTTGTGTGTGGGGTGTGTGTGTGTGTCTGTGGGGAGGGTGTGTGTGTGGGGAGGGTGTGTGTGTGGGGAGGGTGTGTGTGTGGGGAGGTTGTGTGTGTGTGTGTGTCTGGAGGGTGTGTGTGGGGGGAGGTTGTCTGTGGGGTGTGTGTGTGTGTGGGGGGGGGGGGTGTCTTTTGTCCTTTCATTGTGTTATCAAACAACTTTGACGGACCATCGTCGCGCTGTAGCATATTTCTCTTATGCTCACATTTCACGTCATATATACACGAATGTAGCTACAACTTCGATAGACAGACTCTACTCTTTACATAATTCTGTTTTAATTTCAGTGAAGCGAAACAATTAGAGTGAGTTTATGATGAGATAGTGCACAGTAAAAAATAGTTCTGAATCCAGATCGGAACAGGGAAAGGAAGAGGAGAGACTTTACAACTGATGAATATGTCCTTGTGTCTGTGCATACAAAGACAAGGAGCATGCTTGATGCTTGTTTAAGGGGATAGAAGACAAGGGCATTTTTTTGTCCAAAATGGCACCCTGTTCCATTTATAGTCCACTTCTTTTGACCAGAAGGACCAAAAAGGATGTGGTCAAAATAAGTGGACTTTATAGGGAATAGAGTGTCATTGGGAACACAAACTTGATCTCTCATTGAGGTCCTTTGTCGACTAACTGAGGGCAGTCATTTAGGGGTGAAAGAGGGGGCAGTTGGGCAGCTGAGATGGAAGAACAAGGTTACTTGATATCTGGGGGAACTGTCCAGTGTATGTGAATTTCCTCATTATGCTGTTCGTGTGAATGTGTACCACTGAAGAACTGCTCTTATGCAGAAGGACCAGCTGTGAGGGATGCATGTGTGTCTGTGTTTGTTGTGGGCCTGCCTGAAGACATCTTTTGTATGAAATAAAGATGCTCATTGTTGGAGAAATATTAGCATGATAAAGAGTGTCTGGGCCTGTCTCGCGGCTCACGTTAAACATTACTCAAAAATCAGCAAAGATGCTAAATGACAGCCGACACATTCATGGGTCTGTGACTGTCTGTGATAACCAATGGCTATGCCAATATCTGAGACCATTCATTGGTCTGTGACTGTCTGAGAAAACCAATGACTATGCCAATATCTGGGACCATTCATTGGTCTGAGAAAACCAATGGCTATGCCAATATCTGGGACCATTGATTGGTCTGTGAAAGTTTGAGAAAGCCAATGGCTATGCCAATATCTGGGACCATTCATTGTGTCTTCTTCAATTCCCTGACGGTCTATGAGTTTTTGTCTTGAATCTCAGCTTTTTCTCTCTTCTTTCTCTCTTTAAAAAAAATGTTCTCTCTCTCTCTCTCTCTCTCTCTCTCTCTCTTCTCCATCTAATAAACTGAGTGAGGTAGATAATAAACTACAGTGAAATAAACAATCAAAATGAACAGTAAATATTACACTCACAGAAGTTCCAAAAGAATGAAGACATTTAAATGTTCATATTATGTATATATGCAGTGTTGTAACAATGTGCAAATAGTGAAAGTACAAAAGAGAAAATAAATATGGGTTGTATTTACAATGGTCTTTGTTCTTCACTGGTTGCCCTTTTCTTGTGGCAACAGGTCACACATATTGCTGCTGTGATGGCACACTGTGGTATTTCACCCAGTAGTTTTCCAATTCTTTGTGAATCTGTGTAATCTGAGGGAAATATGTGTCTCTAATATTGTCATACATTTGGCAGGAGGTTAGGAAGTGCAGCTCAGTTTCCACCTCATTTTGTGGGCAGTGTGCACATAGCCTGTCTTCTCTTGAGAGCCAGGTCTGCCTACGACGGCCTTTCTCAATAGCAAGGCTATGCTCACTGAGTCTGTACATAGTCAAAGCTTTCCTTAAGTTTGGGTCAGTCACAGTGGTCAGGTATTCGGCCACTGTGTACTCTCTGTTTAGGGCCCACTAGCATTCAGTTTGCTCACATTTTTTTGTGAATTCTTTCCAATGTGTGGGCATCTTTAATTAAACATTGTAGCTGAAGCATTTTGTGTTTTCACATCAATTTCAAAGGGCTTGAGACAAAAGGCTTATTTGGGGAGAGAAGAACATGTCTATTTATCCCTAAAATCATCTGTGGTCATACAATGCTCTGGTACTGGTACTGCTTCAAAAAGGCCATCATTCACAGCCACAATACACTGCCTGGGATTGTTGGGGGGAGACATATACATAATGCATGTTGTGTTTGGAAAGAGATCACATCAGAATACATTTGCTGTTTGTAAATAAAAAATAAAAATAAACCTAGTTCATTGATGCCGTTTCACAATGTGGATGTTGTAGCTGAACTTTTAAGACATTTAATGGCATTTAATGATTAAGATGTTCATCAAAACAGAAATGTTACACAATACCCAGTCTGAAAACTTTTTTAAACGATTTTAAACCAAACATTACCCTCCAGTGGAAGAAAAGGGGAGTACAGGATGAGGCTCTGGTTAAATTGATTTCATATGAGGCTGTGGCTGTGTGTGTGTGTGTGTGTGTGTGTGTGTGTGTGTGTGTGTGTGTGCTTATAGAATCCATTTGCTTCAAGCCTTCCCCATCTCATAGAATATGTAAAACAACAGGTTTTATTGCACCAAGCAGACTCCCAACACCTCAAAGCTTTACCAAAGAGACTAGATGAGAAGTGATTCTGTATTAATCTGTTTCATTTACATTGATAAGTCAACAGCTACATTCAGTTTAATTTCTGAAGCTACACATCCTGTTAAATGCCTGAAGCTACACATCCTGAGACATTCCTGAAGCCACACATCCTGAGACATTCCTGAAGCCACACATCCTGAGACATTCCTGAAGCCACACATCCTGAGACATTCCTGAAGCCACACATCCTGAAACATTCCTGAAGCCACACATCCTGAGACATTTCTGAAGCTACACATCCTGAGACATTCCTGAAGCTACACACCCTGAGACATTCCTGAAGCCACACATCCTGAGACATTCCTGAAGCCACACATCCTGAAACATTCCTGAAGCTACACATCCTGAGACATTCCTGAAGCTACACACCCTGAGACATTCCTGAAGCTACACATCCTGAGACATTCCTGAAGTTACACATCCTATGACATTCCTGAAGCTACACATCCTGAGACATTCCTGAAGCTACACATCCTGAGACATTCCTGAAGCTACACATCCTGAGACATTCCTGAAGCTACACATCCTGAGACATTCCTGAAGCCACACATCCTGAGACATTCCTGAAGCTACACATCCTGAGACATTCCTGAAGCTACACATCCTGAGACATTCCTGAAGCTACACATCCTGAGACGTTCCTGAAGCTACACATCCTGTTACAATCCTGAAGCTACACAGGGCGGGAGACGTTGAAGATATGTTCTGCGTCCCAGGTGGTACTTTATTCCCTTCATAGTTCACTTCCTGTTTATTATCTATTATCTATCACTATTATTTATGCATAGTCACTTTACCCCTACCTACATATTACCTTGACTAACCCCTACCCCCTCACATTGACTCGGTAGCTGTGCTTCCTGTATATAGCCTCGTTATTGTTAAGTACGTTTCTTGTGATACTTTTATTATTTTTAACTTTAGTTTATTTGGTAAATATTTTCTTACCTCTATTTCTTGAACTGCACTGTTGGTTAAGGGGCTTGTAAGTAAGCATTTCACAGTAAAGTCTACACCTGTTGTATTCGGTGCATGTGACAAATAAACTTTGATTTGATTTGATTTCACTTGTGATCAGGCCCTGGTCATAATTAGTACACTATATAGGGGACAGCGTGCCATTTAAGATGCATCCATGGTGATACACAGTAAGTCAAAGATAGTTCAATCAATCAATCAAACGTATTCCTAAAGCCCTTTTAAAATCCGACAGATGTCACAAAGTGCTGTACAGAAACCCAGCCTAAAAACCGCAAACAGCAAGTAACGCAGGTGTAGAAGCACGGTGGCTAAGACAAAAGGCAGGAACCTAGAAGAAGAAACTTAGAGAAACTTAGAGAGGAACCGTAACTCTTTCTAAACTAATCCAATCTGTAAGTGGCTCGATTTGTAGAAACCGTTAGTGACATACACTGAGTGTACAACACATTAGGAATACCTTCCTAATATTCAGTTGGACCCCCTTTTGCCCTCTGAACATCTCCAATTCATCAGGGCATGAACTCTACAAGATGTTGAAAGCGTTCTACAGGGATGCTTCCAACAGTTGTGCCAAGTTGCCTGGATGTTCTTTGGGTGGTGGACCATTCTTGATACACACAGGAAACTGTTGAGTATGAAAAACCCAGCAGCTTTTCAGTTCTTGACACCAACCGGTGTGCCTGGCATCTACTACCATACCCCAGTCAAAGGCACTTAAATATTTTTTCTTGCCCATTCACCCTCTAAATGGCACACATACACAATCCATGTCTCAATTGTCTCAAGGCTTAAAAATCCTTATTTAAGGCTAGGGTCTATTTTTCTCCACTTCCTGTCTGACATGCCCAAAGTTAACTGCCTGTTACTCAGGATATGCATATAATTAGTACCATTGGATAGAAAACACTTTGGAGTTTGTAGAAATGTTAAAATAATGTGTGAGACGATAACACAATTGATATGGTAGGAGAAAATCCAAAGACAAACCAACCAGAATTTGTTTTGCAATTCCAGCTCCCAGATTGCAAATCTTATGGTTTCCACTAGATGTCAACAGTCTTTGTTCAAGCTTTCTGGTTTGTTTCTTCCAAAATGAGGAAGAATTTTGAGTTTTAGTACTGGGAGTCAGAGTTGTAAATCAGTCTGAACATACTTCTTTCCATATGAAATATTATATTTAAATTATATTTTAGGGTAACTGAGGATTAAATAGAAACACATTTTTACTTGTTTTAACACATGTTTGCGGTAGTTTTTGGATTCCTTTCTCTGCATGTTGAACGAGTGGATTACTCAAATCGATGGCGCCAACTAAACTGACTTTTTGGGATATAAAGAAGGAATTTTATCTCACAAAACAACTAAGCATGTTGTAGCTGTGACCCTTTGGGTTGCATCAGAGGAAGATTTTAAAAAAGTAATCGCTATTTGTGATTTTATGAAGCCTGTGCTGATTGAAAAAATATTTTGATGTGGGGCGCCGCCCTCAAACAATCGCATGGCATGCTGTCGCTGTAAAGCCTATTGTAAATCGCAAAATGCAGTTAGATGAACAGACTTTAAGCTTTTAACTGATATATGACACTTGTATGTACCTCAATGTTAAATATCCATCATTTGTATGATTATTTATTTGAATTTCCAATTTCACCGGAAGTGGTCGACAGGTGTCCCACTGACAGGACGCCTAGCCCTAAGAAGTTTTAACCTGTCTCCTGCCCTCCACTTCAGAGATGAGGGAGGGAGGGAGGAAGGGAATAAGATGGTGACCTGGTGGTGACCTCCATCGAGGGATCAGGCGTGTCACTTTCTAATTTGGAGAAAGTGTCACAGAGTTGAGAGGTCTGTGTCACAGAGTTGAGGGGTTCTTATTAGCATCTAACTGCAGCGCTGAGCCAGGGGCAGGGGCCTAGACTTATGATAGATGGGCCTCTACCATGTAAGAGGGCTCAGACCCTGAGAGATGGGTCTCTACCATGTAGTAGAGCTCAGACCCTGAGAGATGGGTCTCTACCATGTAGTAGTGCTCAGACCCTGAGAGATGGGCCCCTTCTCGACTCTAATCATATCAGGGAGGCAGGGAGGGAGGGGATGGGGAAGAAGGGTGTGTGTGTGTGTGTGTGTGTGTGTGTGTGTGTGTGTGTGTGTGTGTGTGTGTGTGTGTGTGTGTGTGTGTGTGTGCGCGTGCGTGCTTGTGTGGAGGGGGTAACATATGGGGCACTGATGAAACTGAGACCATCGTTCCTTGCTGAATTTTTTGTTCATCCCCATAAATAATAGAGAAGCCCCCGCGTAGTTGCATATTTGAGGAAAGACACCATTTTGTGAGTGTTTATATTTCTGTCTTTCTGCGATTTATATACATGAATGATCCCCATGAAATATAACCCCCTTCATTGGTTGAAGTCATTGGATTTGATTTAATCACATTTTTAATCTGTGTTGAATTTTGTAAAAATCTGCCAATACAATAAGTGAATTCTAAACAAAGAATCTTAAGCATCCATTTTTGGGGGGAAATACTGTTGATGAAGATAAATCATGTAGTCTACCTCCGAATTTGATGGGCAAAATGTGGATTACAGTCATTTACATTTGTTTCAGGTGATATTTTCATAACATAAATATTTCACTAGATGGCGCCAGAGTACAACAGGACATACTGTAAAAACCAGGACTATATCTATTAACTTTTTCCCAACAAATCTTTCCACTGACATTTCAAGTAATTTCTCCATGATTTCACTAACTCATTTTTATTGACTTAATCATTATGACACACCCCTCACCATTGTCATTGGTTACACTAATTGCACTGTTTGTCAACATAACCTGGTTCAAGTATTCATGACATCACCCTGAAGAAGGCACAGTGATGCCGAAACGTTGGTAAATACCCATTACATTTCTGGGAGTTTATACATGGAGTGTGCTACTTTCTTTATTTTGATAGCCCACGATTTGACTGACATAACTGAAATTTCTGTTAAAATCATTAAAAACATCATTTGAAATACATTTAATGCCATAGGAGCCCACAGGTAGTACCTGGGATTCTATCCACAAAGCATCCCAGAGCGGGAGTGCTGATCTAGGATCAGTTCAGCCTTTTAAATCAAAATTAATACTAGAGAGGGGACCAGATCCTAGTGCTGATCTAGGATCAGTTTAGCCTTTTAAATCAAAATGAATACTAGAGAGGGGACCAGATTGTAGTGCTGATCTAGGATGAGTTCAGCCTTTAAAATCGAAATATCTCGCAGTGTGCCCTGTCACTGTTTCTGATCATGGTAACCTCAGACCCTGAGGATGGGCCCCTTTTTGACTATAATCATATCCCTCTTTCTTTATAGGAGGGAGGGAGGGCGGGGATTGGGAAGAAGGGTGTGTGTGTGTGTGTGTGTGTGTGTGCGCTGTGATGCGGCCTGTTAACACATTGCTCATTAAGACACAAACACACACCGCTGATTTCTGTCTGGATAAAGAACAGTTGTAAACGCAAATATTCAACAAATGATGGAAAAGCAATTAAGACAATCGGAAGTAAAAATTTGAATTTCAGTATCTTCCTAAATACCAGTTGTAAACTTCATTCCAATTCCAGTCAATTCAGAAAGTAAAACAAATTCCAATTCCAATTTGGAAGTAGAATTACAGTGTACTTCCTGAATTGACTGGATTCAAATGGAATTGACCCCCAACTCTGATCTCCTTTATATAGATCACAGAGTTGATATATCTAAACGTTTATATATTTATATAGATTACAGAGTTGATACATCTAAACATTTATATATGTATATAGATCACAGAGTTGATATATCTAAACGTTTATATATTTATATAGATTACAGAGTTGATATATCCAAACGTTTATATATTTATATAGATTACAGAGTTGATATATCTAGTCATGTATATATTTATATAGATCACAGAGTTGATATATCTAGTCATGTATAGATTTATATAGATCACAGAGTTGATATATCACAGAGTTGATATATCTAAACATTTATATAGATCACAGAGTTGATATATCTAAACGTTTATATATTTATATAGATTACAGAGTTGATATATCCAAACGTTTATATATTTATATAGATTACAGAGTTGATATATCTAGTCATGTATATATTTATATAGATCACAGAGTTGATATATCTAGTCATGTATATATTTATATAGATCACAGAGTTGATATATCTAAACATTTATATAGATCACAGAGTTGATATATCTAGTCATGTATAGATTTATATAGTTCACAGAGTGGATATATCTTAACATTTAAATATTTATATAGATCACAGAGTTGATATATCGAGTCATGTATATATTTATATAGATCACAGAATACATATATCGAGTCATGTATATATTTATATAGATCACAGAATACATATATCGAGTCATGTATATATTTATATAGATCACAGAATACATATATCGAGTCATGTATATATTTATATAGATCACAGAATACATATATCTAGTCATTTATATATTTATATAGATCACAGAATACATATATCTAGTCATTTATATATTTATATAGATCACAGAATACATATATCTAGTCATTTATATATTTATATAGATCACAGAGTTGATATATCTAGTCATGTATATATTTAAATATGCTTTGTGAGTAGGAAAACCTGCAAAATCGGCAGTGTATCAAATACTTGTTCTCCCCACTATATCTAGTCATGTGTATATATTTATATAGATCACAGAATACATATATCTAGTCATGTATATATTTATATAGATCACAGATTTGATATATCTAGTCATGTATATATTTATATAGATACAGAGTAGATATATTTAAACATTTATAACTGTTGTTATATTTTTAGTTTTTGTTCTAGGTTTTACTGGTGCTGTGTAGAGAATACACACACACACACACACACACACACACACACACACACACACACACACACACACACACACACACACACACACACACACACACACACACACACACACACACACACACACACACAGTGTGGAAGAGGTGAAACAAGTATTGTTGTATATCAACGATGACAAGCCACCAGGGTCTGACAATCTGGATGGAAAATAACTGAGGATAATAGCAGACGATATTGCCACTCCTATTTGCCATATATTCAATGTAAGCCTACTAGAAGGCATGTGTCCTCAGGCCTGGAGGGAAGCAAAAGTCATTCCGCTACCTAAGAATAGTAAAGCCCCCTTTACTGGCTCAAAAGGCCGACCAATCAGCCTGATTGGTTAACTTCTGGAAAAAAATTAACCAGATACAATGCTATTTTACTGTAAACACATTTTCAACAGACTTTCAGCACGCTTAGGGGGCAGTATTTTAATGTATGGATATAAAACGTTCCCAAAATATACTGCCTATTTTTCAGGCCCAGAAGCTAGAATATGCATATAATTGGCGGATTAGGATAGAAAACACACAACATTTTGTCTGTGAGTATAACAGAACTGATATTGCAGGCGAAATCCTGAGGAAAATCCAACCAGAAATGCTGTTATTCTGAAATGTATCTTTTCCATTGCAATTCTCTATTTAAAGGGATATCAACCAGATTCCTTTCCCTATGGCTTGCACATGGTGTGAATAGTCTTTAGACATAGTTTCAGGCTTTTATTCTGAAAAATGAGCGAGAATGATCACATCGCGTCAGTGGAGAGCTAGGTGTCCCCAGATTTGTGCATGCGCCTGGAGCAAGACCTTTTTCTCTCTCTCTCCTACTGAAAAGGCTACCGTCCGGTTGAAATATTATCGATTATTTATTGTAAAAACAACCTGAGGAATGATTGTAAAAAACGTCTGACATGTTTCTACGAACTTTAGGGATACTTTTTGGAATTTTCGTCTGCCCGTCGTGACCTGCACGAGCCTGTGGATTACTAAACAAAAAGCGCCAACCAAATGGAGGTTTTTGGATATAAAAATAATCTTTATCGAACATAACGAACATTTATTGTGTAACTGGGAGTCTCATGAGTGCAAACATACGAAGATCATCAGAGGTAAGGGATTAATTTTATTGCTTTTCTGACTTTCGTGCCCAACTTTGCTGCTAGCTCTTTGTACTGTTTTGTCTGCTGAGAGAAATATCCTCACATAATCGCATGGTTTGCTTTCACCATAAATCCTTTTTGAAATCTGACACACTGGGTGGATTAACGACAAGTTAGACTGTCTTTTGGTGTATTGCACTTGTGATTTCATGAAAATGAAATATTTTTAGTAATTTAATTTGAATTTGGCGCTCTGCAATTCACAGGATGTTGACGAAAATGATCCAGCTAAAGGGATCGGTGCGCCAAGAGGTTATAGGTTATAGGGAAGGACAGTAAACAAGCACAGCACTTACACAAATGACTGATGATTTGCTGAGAGAAATTGATGACAAAATGATTGTGGGGGCTGCCTTGTTAGACTTCAGTGCAGCTTTTGACATTATTGATCATAGTCTGCTGCTGGAAAAACATTTGTGTTTTGGCTTTACACTCCCTGCTATAATGTGGATAAAGAGTTACCTGTCTAACAGAACACTCAGGGTGTTCTTTAATGGAAGCCTCTCCAACATAATCCATGTAGAATCAGGAATTCCCCAGGGTAGCTGTCTAGACCCCTTACTTTTTTCAATCTTTACTAACGACACGCCACTGGCACTGAGTATGTATGCGGATGACTCAACACTATACATGCCATACTACAGCGACTGAAATGACTGCAACACTTAAAGAGCTGCAGTTAGGAATAAGTTAGTCCTAAATATTTCAAAAACTAAAAGCATTGTATTTGTAACAAATCATTCACTAAACCCTAAACCTCAAATACATATTGTAATGAATAATGTGGAAATTGAGCAAGTTGAGGTGACTAAACTGCTTGGAGTAACCCTGGATTGTAAACTGTCGTGGTCAACACATATTGATATATTAGCTAAGGTGGGGAGAAGTATGTCCATGATAAAGCGCTGCTCTGCCTTCTTAACAACACTATCAACAAGGCAGGTCCTACAGGTCCTAGTTTTGTCGCACCTGGACCACTGTTCAGTTGTGTCGTCAGGTGCCACAAAGATGGACTTAGGAACATTGCAATTGGCTCAGCAAAGTGCAGCACAGCTGGCCTTTGGATGTACACAGAGAGCTAATATTAATAAAATGTATGTCAATCTCTAGTGGCTCAAAGTGGAGGAGAGATTGACTTCATCACTACTTGTTTTTGTGAGAGGTATTGACATGTTGAATGCACCAAGCTGTCTGTTTAAACTACTGGCAAACAGCTCGGACACCTATGCATTCCCCACAAGACATGCCACAAGAGGTCTCTTCACAGTCCCCAAGTCCAGAACAGACTATGGGATTCGTACAGTACTACATAGAGCCATGACTACATGGAACTCTATTCCACATCAAGTATCCGATGCAAGCAGTAGAATCCAAATGTATTTTTTTATATGTTGTATGGCGGTATTATACATTTTGTATTGTATATATGTTGTGGCTTAATAATTGTTATATGACGTACTGTTTAATATGTTGTTTTATGTGTGATGTAAGTGCCTTAATGTGCTTGGACTCCAGGAAGACCAGCTGCTGCCTTGACAGGAACTAATGGAAATCCCTAATAAAAAGAAATACACACACACACACACACGGAAAGAGAAAGAGAGAGAGAGCGAGACAGAATTTCCAATGCTTCTCACATTCAAGTCTGAGAGCACTACAATCTATGAAGGCTAAACATTTGAATAATAATTAATAGGAACATGATTAGCTGCAGTCTAATTAACAGGAAGTTGATTAGCTGCAGTCTAATTAACAGGAAGTTGATTAGCTGCAGGAAGTTGATTAGCTGCAGTATAATTCATAGGAACATGATTATCTGCAGTATAATTAATAGGAACATGATTATCTGCAGTCTAATGAATATGAACATGATTATCTGCAGTCTAATTAACAGGAACATGATTAGCTGCAGTCTAATTAATAGGAACATGATTATCTGCAGTCTAATTGATAGGAACATGATTATCTGCAGTGTAATTAACAGGAACATGATTAGCTGCAGTCTAATTAACAGGAACATGATTAGCTGCAGTCTAATTAACAGGAACATGATTAGCTGCAGTCTAATTAACAGGAACATGATTAGCTGCAGTCTAATTAATAGGAACATGATTAGCTGCAGTCTAATTAATAGGAACATGATTAGCTGCAGTCTAATTCATAGGAACATGATTATCTGCAGTATAATTAATAGGAACATGATTATCTGCAGTCTAATTAATAGGAACATGATTATCTGCAGTCTAATTAACAGGAACATGATTATCTGCAGTGTAATTAATAGGAACATGATTATCTGCAGTGTAATTAACAGGAACATGATTAGCTGCAGTCTAATTAACAGGAACATGATTAGCTGCAGTCTAATTAATAGGAACATGATTAGCTGCAGTCTAATTAACAGGAACATGAATGAATATGAACATGATTAGCTGCAGTCTAATGAATAGGAACATGATTAGTTGCAGTATAATTAATAGGAAAATGATTATCTGCAGTCTAATTAATAGGAACATGATTATCTGCAGTGTAATTAACAGGAACATGATTAGCTGCAGTCTAAATTGAGTAGTTAATGACTTAAACTATTAGATTGAATTTAAAGTTTCCGGTGGGTACAACATTTTCAGATGAATTTAATATGATTCCACTATGGGTTTTAATTGATTTCCTAAATTCATTAAATCAGACAATAAAAAGCTCCAGGCTTAGACTAAATGTTGAATGACATTGTCATCCTACAATATTTAAAAATGACTTCACTTTTTTTCTGACTCCAAACCCTGTACAGTGGTATGTACTTCCGCTATGTATCCTTACCCTCATCAAATTACAATACATTTCAACTGACAAGATATTGTACATAGCTACTGAAAAATATGACATTTAATAATTCAGTGTACAGTAGAATCCACAATAAGCCTTGAAGGGACACCCGACTGAATAGTGATATCTCAGGTTCCTTGCACATACCCGTTCCTCATACTCATATATACATGTATACCAATCAATATACAACGTATGTATGTGTCGGAATTCAAATTAAAAAGCAGCAACTCTGAATGAATCCCGACGCTCCAACATTCCTATGTGGAATTCCTCTCAGGGCTGCAGGTATTTATTTGCCTTTCAGCCTGGGGGGGGGGGGGGGGGGGGGGGTTAGGGTAACGACAAACATTTGGGATGTTTTGCAAGCAGTCATCATTATCATTATCAAAGGGATAACAGTCAGAGATTTTTTTTGTTGTCAGCGGGTGCAATTCGAATAAAAAAAAAATTGGCCTGAAAATGAGGCGCACTTATCAACATTTTTAGAAGGACGTAAACACACAGACACACACACACACACACACACACACACACCACACACACACCACACCACACACACACACACACACACACACAAACGCACACACGTACACACTCAGAATGTAGATCCTGAACATAACATGTATAATATGTCTGTATTACAGATTTGTAGTATGCTGCTGAGTTTGTGTGTGTGTGTGTGTTGTGTGTGTGTGTGTGTGTGTGTGTGTGTGTGTGTGTGTGTGTGTGTGTGTGCGTGCATGTGCTAACACATTA
The DNA here is from genome assembly GCF_045791955.1 of Oncorhynchus clarkii lewisi. NCBI lineage: Eukaryota > Metazoa > Chordata > Actinopteri > Salmoniformes > Salmonidae > Oncorhynchus > Oncorhynchus clarkii. The sequence continues at coordinate 6,834,330 of NC_092147.1, forward strand.
AGCCAGACATGTCAACAGGAATACTGCTGCTAACACATCAAGCCAGACATGTCAACAGGAATACTCCTGCTAATACATCAAGCCAGACATGTCAACAGTAATAATCCTGCTAGAGTAGGTTGATTTTCTGATGTAAGGCCTCGTCTTCACTAAGGTCTAAAAGTTGATTTAAAGGGGATATTGTGACACAAGACCTAGTCTTTAATCAGTCCGACGAGCCCAACGTGAATCGTATACTGATGTCCTGGGAACAGGCCCAGATTCCCATCATTTGCGTGAGGAGACGGCGGAGAAAAAGTGGCCAGAGGGCGAGCTGCCTTCTGAGAATTCGTAGGCGATTGAATAAACCCCCACTTCCTTCCATTCTGCAAGCAAAAGTGCAATCTTTGGAAAATAAAAATCAACGACCTACAAGGAAGATTAAAGTACCAACGGGACATTGAAAACTGTAACATCTTATGCTTCACGGAGTCGTGGCTGAACGACGACACTATCAACATACAGCTGGCTGGTTATACGCTGTACCGGCAGGATAGAACAGCGGCATCTGGTAAGACAAGGGGCAGAGGACTATGTATTTTTGTCAAAAAAAACAGCTTGTGCACGATATCTAAGGAAGTCTCAAGGTTTTGCTCACCTGAGGTAGAGTATCTCATGATAAGCTGTAGACCACAATATCTACCTAAAGAGTTTTCATCTGTATGCTTCGTAGCTGCCTACATACCACAACAGACTGATGCTGGCACTAAGACCGCACTCAATGAGCTGTATTCGGGGATAAGCAAACAGGAAAACGCTCACCCAGAGGTGGTGCTCCTAGTAGCCGGGGACTTTAATGCAGGGAAACTTAAATCCGTCTTATCAAATTTCTATCAACATCTTAAATGTGCAACCAGAGGGGTAAACAACTCTGGACCACCTTTACTCCACACACAGAGGTGGATACAAAGCTCTCCCTTGCCTCCATTTGGCAAATCTGATCATAATTATATCCTCCTGATTCCTGCTTACAAGCTAAATTCCTCCAATGGCATCGAGGAGTACACCACATCAGTCATTGGCTTCATCAATAAGCGCATCGATGATGTCGTCCCCAAAGTGACCGTACTTACATACCCCAACCAGAAGCTATGGATTACAGGCAACAGCTATGGATTACAGACTCTAACCCAGAAGTTTAAGAAATCCCGCTATGCCCTCTGACGAATCATCAAACAGGCAAAGCGTCAATACGGGATTAAGATCAAATCGTACTATACTTGCTCTGACGCTCGTCGGAGGTGACAGGGCTTGCAAACCATTACAGACTACAAAGGGAAGCACTGCTGATAGCTGCCCAGTGACACGAGCCTACCAGATGAGCAGAACTACCTCTATGCTCGCTTCAAAGCAAATAACACTGAAACATGCATGAGAGCGCCAGCTGTTCCGGAAAACTGTGTGATCACGCTCTCCGTAGCCTATGTGAGTAAGACCTTTAAACAGGTCAACATTCACAAGGTTGCAGGGCCAGACGGATTACCAGGACGTGTACTGCGAGAATGCGCTGACCAACTCTCAAGTGTCTTCACTGACATTTTCAACCTCTCCCTGTCCGAGTCTGTAATACAAACATGTTTTAAGCAGACCACCATAGTCCCTGTGCCCGAGAACACTAAGGTAATGTGCCTAAATGACTACCGACACATAGCACTCACATTTGTAGCCATGAAGTGCTTTGAAAGACTGGTCATGGCTCACATCAACACCAGACCCAAACCCTAGACCCACTCCAATTTGCATCGGCCCTAACAGCTCAACAGATGATTTATTTATTTATCCGTAATTTTCCTAGGTAAATTGACTGAGAACACATTCTCACTTGCAGCAACGACCTGGGGAATAGTTACAGGGGAGAGGAGGGGGATGAATGAGCCAATTAAACTGGGGATTATTAGGTGACCGTGATGGTTTGAGGGCCAGATTGGGAATTTAGCCAGGACACCGGGGTTAACACTCCTAGTCTTACGATGAGTGCCATGGGATCTTTAATGACCTCAGAGAGTCAGGACACCCGTTTAACGTCCCATCCGAAAGACGGCACCCTACACAGGGCAGTGTCCCTCAAAGCTCATCAATATGCTAAGGACCCTGGGACTAAGCACCTCCCTCTGCAAATGGATCCTGGACTTCCTGACGTGCCACCCACAGGTGGTAAGGGTAGATAACAACACATCCGCCACACCGATCCTCAACACAGGGGCCCCTCAGGAGTGCGTGCTCAGTACTCTCCTGTACTCCCTGTTCACTTATGACTGCACGGCCAGGCACGACTCCAACACCATCATTAAGTTTGCCGATGACACAACAGTGGTAGGCCTATCACCGACAATGACGAGACAGCCTATAGAGAGGAGGTCAAAGACCTGGCTGTGTGGTGCCAGGACAACAACCTTTCCCTCAACATGATCAAGACAAAGGAGATGATTGTTGACTACAGGAAAAAGAGGAACGAGCATGCCCCCAATCTCTTCGACAGGGCTGTAGTGGAGCATGTTGAGAGCTTCATGTTCCTTGGTGTCCACATCACCAACAAACTAACATGGTCCAAGCACACCAAGACAGTTGTGAAGAGGGCACAACAAAACCTATTTCCCCTCAGGAGACTTAAAAGATCTGGCATGGGTCCTCAGATCCTCAAAAGGTTCTACAGCTGCACCATCGAGAGCATCCTGACGGGTTGCATCACTGCCTGGTACGGCAAGTGCTCAGCCTCCGACCGCAAGGCACTACAGAGGATAGTGCGTACGGCCCAGTACATCACTGGGGTCAACAGAAACCCTAGACCCACTCCAATTTGCATCGGCCCTAACAGCTCAACAGATGATTTATTTATTTATCCGTAATTTTCCTAGGTAAATTGACTGAGAACACATTCTCACTTGCAGCAACGACCTGGGGAATAGTTACAGGGGAGAGGAGGGGGATGAATGAGCCAATTATAAACTGGGGATTATTAGGTGACCGTGATGGTTTGAGGGCCAGATTGGGAATTTAGCCAGGACACCGGGGTTAACACTCCTAGTCTTACGATGAGTGCCATGGGATCTTTAATGACCTCAGAGAGTCAGGACACCCGTTTAACGTCCCATCCGAAAGACGGCACCCTACACAGGGCAGTGTCCCTCAAAGCTCATCAATATGCTAAGGACCCTGGGACTAAGCACCTCCCTCTGCAAATGGATCCTGGACTTCCTGACGTGCCACCCACAGGTGGTAAGGGTAGATAACAACACATCCGCCACACCGATCCTCAACACAGGGGCCCCTCAGGAGTGCGTGCTCAGTACTCTCCTGTACTCCCTGTTCACTCATGACTGCACGGCCAGGCACGACTCCAACACCATCATTAAGTTTGCCGATGACACAACAGTGGTAGGCCTATCACCGACAATGACGAGACAGCCTATAGAGAGGAGGTCAAAGACCTGGCTGTGTGGTGCCAGGACAACAACCTTTCCCTCAACATGATCAAGACAAAGGAGATGATTGTTGACTACAGGAAAAAGAGGAACGAGCATGCCCCCAATCTCTTCGACAGGGCTGTAGTGGAGCATGTTGAGAGCTTCATGTTCCTTGGTGTCCACATCACCAACAAACTAACATGGTCCAAGCACACCAAGACAGTTGTGAAGAGGGCACAACAAAACCTATTTCCCCTCAGGAGACTTAAAAGATCTGGCATGGGTCCTCAGATCCTCAAAAGGTTCTACAGCTGCACCATCGAGAGCATCCTGACGGGTTGCATCACTGCCTGGTACGGCAAGTGCTCAGCCTCCGACCGCAAGGCACTACAGAGGATAGTGCGTACGGCCCAGTACATCACTGGGGTCAAGCTTCCTGCCATCCAGGACCTCTACACCAGGCAATGTCAGAGGAAGGCCCTAAAAATTGTCAAAGACGCAAGCCACCCTAGTCATGAACTTTTCTCTCTGCTACCGCACGGAAAGCGATACCTGAGCACCAAGTCTAGGTCCAAGAGGCTTCTAAACAGCTTCTACCCCCAAGCCATAAGACTACTGAACATCTAAAAAATGGCCACCCAGACTATCTGCATTGCCCTCCCCCTTTTACACTGCTGCTACTCTGTTGTTATCATCTATGCATAGTCACTTTAATAAACTCTACTACATGTACATATTACCTAAACTAACCGGTGTCCTCGCAATTTGACTCTATACCGGTACCCCCTGTATATAGCCTCCACATTGTACCGGTACCCCCTGTATATAGCCTCCACATTCACTCTGTACCAGTCCCCCCTGTATATAGCCTCCACATTGACTCTGTACCGGTCTCCCCTGTATATAGCCTCCACATTGACTCTGAACTGTAACACCCTGTATATAGCCTCCACATTGACTCTGTACCGGTACCCCCTGTATATAGCCTCCACATTGACTCAGTACCGGAACCCCGTGTATATAGCCTCCACATTGACTCTCTACCAGTACCCCTGTATATAGCCTCCACATTGACTCTGTACCAGTACCCCTGTATATAGCCTCCACATTGACTCAGTACCGGTACCCCCTGTATATAGGCTCCACATTGACTCAGTACCGATACCCCCTGTATATAGCCTCCACATTGACTCAGTACCGGTACCCCCTGTATATAGCCTCCACATTGACTCTGTACCGTAATACCCTGTATATAGCCTCCACATTGACTCTGTACCGGTACCCCCTGTATATAGCCTCCACATTGACTCTGTACCGGTACCCCCTTGTATATAGTTTCGCTATTGTTATTTTACTGCTGCTCTTTAATTACTTGGTACTTTTATTTCTTATTCTTATTCGTATACATATATATTTATTAACTGGGTTGTTGGTTAGGGGCATCGTAAGTAAGCATTTCACTGTATTCGATGCATGTGACTAATAAAATTGTATTGTATTTTATTTTATTTATATAAGGGTGATATTCTGACACAAGGCCCAGTCTTTACTCAGGTCTAAAGGTTGATATAACGGTGATATTCTGACACAAGGCCCAGTCTTTACACAGGTCTAAAGGTTGATATAACGGTGATATTCTGACACAAGACCCAGTCTTTACTCAGGTCTAAATGTTGATATAACGGTGAATTTCTGACACAAGTCGTAGTCTTTACTCAAGTCTAAAAGTAAATGCTGTAGATTAACCACTGCTGTATGCTCTAGTCGGCTGGCCCTCGCTACATATTCGTCGCCAGACCCACTGGCTCCAGGTCATCTATAAGTCTATGCTAGGTAAAACTCCGCCTTATCTCAGCTCACTGGTCACGATAACAACATCCACCTGTAGCACACGCTCCAGTAGGTATATCTCACTAGTCATCCTCAAAAGCAACTGCTCCTTTGGCCACCTTTCCTTCCAGTTCCCTGCTGCAAGTGACTGGAACGAACTGCAAAAATCGCTGAAGTTGGAGACCTTTATCTCCCTCACCAACTTCAAACATCTGCTATCTGAGCAGCTAACCGATCGCTGCAGCTGTACATAGTCCATCTGTAAATAGCCAACCCAATTTACCTACCTCATCCCCATACTGTTTTTATTTGATTTACTTTTCTGCTCTTTTGCACACCAGTATCTCTACTTGCACATCATCATCTGCTCATTTATCACTCCAGTGTTAATCTGCTAAATTGTAATTATTCGCTCCTATGGCCTATTTATTGCCTAACCTCCTCACACCATTTACACACACTGTATATATACTTTATTTTTTTCTACTGTGTCATTGACTTGTTTATTGTGTTATTGGCTTGTTTATTGTTTACTCCATGTGTAACTCTGTGTTGTTGTCTGTGTCACACTGCTTTGCTTTATCTTGGGCAGGTCGCAGTTACAAATGAGAACTTGTTCCCGGTGAATAAATAAATAAATAAATAATAATAACACGACTTTAATAATGTTTACATATCTTACATTACTTATCTCATATTGTATCTTATACATCTATTGCATCTTGCCTATGCCGCTCGGGCCATTGCTCATCCATATATTTATATGTACATATTCCTATTCCATCCCTTTACATTTGTGTGTATTAGGTAGTTTTTGGGGAATTGTTAGATTACTTGGTAGATATTACTGCACTGTCGGAACTAGAAGCACAAGCATTTCGCTACACTCGCATTAACATTTGTGTCACGACTCCCTCCAAAGGGGGCTCCTCTTCCTGTTCGGGCGGCGCTCGGCGGTCGTCTTCACCGGTCTACTAGCTGACACCGAAGGTGGCTCCTCTTCCTGTTCGGGCGGCGCTCGGCGGTCGTCGTCACCGGTCTACTAGCTGACACCGAAGGTGGCTCCTCTTCCTGTTCGGGCGGCTCTCGGCGGTCGTCGTCGCCGGTCTACTAGCTGCCATTGAAGGTGGCTCCTCTTCCTGTTCGGGCGGCTCTCGGCGGTCGTCGTCGCCGGTCTACTAGCTGCCACCGAAGGTGGCTCCTCTTCCTGTTCGGGCGGCTCTCGGCGGTCGTCGTCGCCGGTCTACTAGCTGACACCGAAGGTGGCTCCTCTTCCTGTTCGGGCGGCTCTCGGCGGTCGTCGTCGCCGGTCTACTAGCTGACACCGAAGGTGGCTCCTCTTCCTGTTCGGGCGGCTCTCGGCGGTCGTCGTCGCCGGTCTACTAGCTGCCACCGAAGGTGGCTCCTCTTCCTGTTCGGGCGGCTCTCGGCGGTCGTCGTCGCCGGTCTACTAGCTGACACCGAAGGTGGCTCCTCTTCCTGTTCGGGCGGCTCTCGGCGGTCGTCGTCGCCGGTCTACTAGCTGCCACCGAAGGTGGCTCCTCTTCCTGTTCGGGCGGCTCTCGGCGGTCGTCGTCGCCGGTCTACTAGCTTCCACCGAAGGTGGCTCCTCTTCCTGTTCGGGCGGCTCTCGGCGGTCGTCGTCGCCGGTCTACTAGCTGACACCGAAGGTGGCTCCTCTTCCTGTTCGGGCGGCTCTCGGCGGTCGTCGTCGCGCCGGTCTACTAGCTGACACCGAAGGTGGCTCCTCTTCCTGCTCGGGCGGCGCTCGGCGGTCGTCGTCGCCGGTCTACTAGCTGACACCGAAGGTGGCTCCTCTTCCTGTTCGGGCGGCTCTCGGCGGTCGTCGTCGCCGGTCTACTAGCTGACACCGAAGGTGGCTCCTCTTCCTGTTCGGGCGGCTCTCGGCGGTCGTCGTCGCCGGTCTACTAGCTGACACCGAAGGTGGCTCCTCTTCCTGTTCGGGCGGCTCTCGGCGGTCGTCGTCGCCGGTCTACTAGCTGCCACCGAAGGTGGCTCCTCTTCCTGTTCGGGCGGCTCTCGGCGGTCGTCGTCGCCGGTCGTCGAAGGTGGCTCCTCTTCCTGGGGCGGCTCTCGTCGTCGCCGGTCTACTAGCTGACACCGAAGGTGGCTCCTCTTCCTGTTCGGGCGGCTCTCGGCGGTCGTCGTCGCCGGTCTACTAGCTGCCACCGAAGGTGGCTCCTCTTCCTGTTCGGGCGGCTCTCGGCGGTCGTCGTCGCCGGTCTAAGGACACCGAAGGTGGCTCCTCTTCCTGTTCGGGCGGCTCTCGGCGGTCGTCGTCGCCGGTCTACTAGCTGACACCGAAGGTGGCTCCTCTTCCTGTTCGGGCGTCTCTCGGCAGTCGTCGTCGCCGGTCTACTAGCTGACACCGAAGGTGGCTCCTCTTCCTGTTCGGGCGGCTCTCGGCGGTCGTCGTCGCCGGTCTACTAGCTGACACCGAAGGTGGCTCCTCTTCCTGTTCGGGCGGCTCTCGGCGGTCGTCGTCGCCGGTCTACTAGCTGACACCGAAGGTGGCTCCTCTTCCTGTTCGGGCGGCTCTCGGCGGTCGTCGTCGCCGGTCTACTAGCTGACACCGAAGGTGGCTCCTCTTCCTGCTCGGGCGGCGCTCGGCGGTCGTCGTCGCCGGTCTACTAGCTGACACCGAAGGTGGCTCCTCTTCCTGTTCGGGCGGCTCTCGGCGGTCGTCGTCGCCGGTCTACTAGCTGACACCGAAGGTGGCTCCTCTTCCTGTTCGGGCGGCTCTCGGCGGTTGTCGTCGCCGGTCTACTAGCTGACACCGATCCCTTTTTCCTTTTCTTTCGGTTTTGTCTTATTGGTTTCACCTGTTTCTCATTTGGGGTTTGGTTTAGGGCTATTTAAGCCGGTTATTTCCGCCTGCTTTTGTGCGGGCTTGTTCCTCTGTTCATGTTTGTGGTTGTGCTAATTTCTTGTTTTCTCCGGACTGTTTGGATCCTGTTTTTGGGCCGGGCATTTTCTATGCGCCTGTTATTTTGGCCGTTTTCCTATGCCGGAATAAACACAATTGTCCTTTACCCTCCGCTCTCTGCGCCTGACTCCGCACCCACTACTCCTAGAAGTGCGTAACAACTTGGTAACCATGTGTATGTGACCAATACAATATGATTTGAAATTTCACATATTAAGTTGTGGCAGGGTCAAACAACATCAATTGATCCTTTAGTTGGCCTAGGAGACATGATGCCCAGTCAACACACAATGGTCTTCTCTGTTAATACCACACCTTCCACTGAGGCCTCGTCAAATATCCTCCTCATGGACAGTTGTTTTTGTGGGCTCAGTGATTTCCGTTTCAGCTGGGAAGGCATGGTGTGAATGAGTGCATCAACCGGTCAGCACAGACGAGGCACACACACACACACACACACACACACGCCCGCACACACACAACATGATCTGCCTCTGCCCGGAAGCTCTCTTTTAACATGTGTAGGAGTCAGGTCTCTCATCAAATCTGCTTTCGGACTAACTTCAAAGCAATGAAAGAAACAGTCCATTCCAGACAACATCAGAGCCCGGGGCTCTGGTCAAAACTAATGCACTTGACAGGGACATTTGAGCCACAACCATACTCTCCCAAACAGTATTAATTACCACTTAGTTGGAATGTCTTTGATCTCCAACATCGGAAGTCAAAAGCCTGTGTTTGTATGTGTGTGTGTGTGTGCGTGCCTGTGTGTGCGCGCATGAGACGTGCATGTGTCTGTGTCTGTGTTTCCCCCCCCCCCCCTCCCGTCCAGTGTTTAATGAGATATAGGATATGCATGGAACACGGCGGAGTTGAAAGAATCAGTCACTGGTGGCTAGTGTGCTGATACATCAAGGATAGAACCTTTACCCTGAAAATTCTGCTAACTCAGGAGGGCAATTAACACCTCCGCAGCGTGGGTCAGAAATGAGTTTAAGATTTCTCCCCTGTGGATGCGAGACCCGGGCACGAAGCAGCACCTTGGCTTTACTGATGCGCCGAACGCGCGTGTGTGTGTGTCTGTGTGAGTTTGTGCTGGGATGCGGAAGAGGTATTCAGGTAAGGTCTTCCACAGAGTAATTATCCACAACCTCAGGCGAGTTATGTTACCACCAAGGCATTGTGGGTGCTTTAGCAATGACTTACAACTGCATCCATATTGGGATTGATGTTGGGAAAAGTGATCACATCTCCAGACTCACAACGATAATTAATATGCATTTGATAGCCTATGCTCTGAACAGTTCTCATGCATATTCATGAGCCATAATGTGTATCTCCTGCAACCAATATCAATGTCCGTCAATATATATATATTTTTTTTATGTTCTTAATTGGCCAAACTCCCGTGAACGCATTAGCTTTCATTTAGGAAATCTTCCAAGACAAGCACCCTTCCAAAAAAAAAAAACAGTGGCCTGAACTTTGATCAGAGCAATTGCCCTACTATTGTATTTCATGAAATTAATCTTAGATTAAAAACCAGCATTGACAAGAGTGAGGGGAAAAAAAGCTGATTGAATTCAGATAAGAAGACATCAAGTGAACTCTCAATATTGATCAGATAAGTCAAGTAAGGGTTGGAAAGCTACAGTATATGATCATAACCTAAATGATTTATGACTTTATGAGTCGAATAATCCCCTCAAGTGTTGCCACTGAAAATGGCCATTATCATGAGCCAAACAAAACATATTTATTTAACATCTAGCCTCTAAAATGTTTGTTTTTTAAAATCAATTATAATGTGCTATTGTGATTTAATCAACTTTTACTGTATTTTACATTGAATCCGAATGGGCCTTTTACGATGTGTGGTAGACAAGGAAAATATTATATTTCCCAATAAATAAAAATTATTACAAGTATAAATTCAATACATTTTAGGAGTGTAAGTTGATTTGTCATGATGGACCACTGACCATTGTGTCTATAAATTTGTGTCTGTCACATGAGCTGATTGAGATGGTGGTTTCTCGTAGACTAGAGCATGATCGAAGTGACATTTACTGAGCTCCTGTATGCTGCGTCTCTTTGCGAACCCTCCAAAACATGGATTACAAAACAGGCATTAAGTCTCATGCCTTGATCATTTTAGTGGAATTGAACAGTAGCCTTTTGGCAGAAGGTATATGAACCCACCACCTCCCTATAGTAGCCAAACTTAAATTAGACATGGAAGAACGAACTGAAATGTGAGGAGTTGCCGTACGAACAGGCATTAGCCTACTGCTCCACAACGAGCCTATCCCCTTGATCGTCTTGAACATCATAAATACCGGGAATTTGTTAAGAAGGGTAGAAGGAGAGAGAGGTAGAGGATAGCGGGGGTAGGGGGGTAGAAGGGTTAGGGGTAGAGGAGACAGAGGGGTTAGAGGATATAATGGTAGATGGGTGAGGGGTTGAGGGGGTGAGGGGGTAAAGGATATAAGGGGTGGAAAGGGGAAAGGGGTAGAGGTTACAGAGGGGGCAGAGGAGGTAGCGGATATATATGGTAGAGGGGTAGAGGATAGAGGGGAAATAGAGGGCATAGGGGGTAGAGGGGTAGAGGGGATAGAAGGGTAAAAGGGGGTAGAAGGGTAAAAGGGGGTAGAGGGGTAGAGGGGATAGAAGGGTAAAAGGGGGTAGAGGGGTAGAGGGGTTAGACAATATAAGTGTAGAGGGAGTAGGGGCGTAGAAGGGGTTGAGGGTAGAGGGGGTAGAGAGGGAGAGAGGGGATAGAGGATAGAGGGGGTAGAGGGGATAGAGGAAAGATGGGGTAGATTCGGAAAGAGGGGTAGAGGGTGTAGTGGAGGTCGAGGGGTAGAGGATATAAATGGTAGAGGGGGTAGAGGGGGCAGAAGGGATAGAGGGGTAGAGGCAGTAGAGGGTTAGCGGGGGCAGAGGGGGAGAGAGGGGGTAGAGGGGGAGAGAGGGGGAGAGAGGGGGTAGAGGGGATAGGGGGTAGAGGGTAGAGGGGGTAGAATGAGTAGAAGGGGTAGAAGACAGGGGGTAGAGGGGTAAAGGATGCAGAGGGATAGAGGGTGCGAGGGGTTAGAGGGGTAGAGTAGGTACATGGTTATACATGGTTATACATGAGGATATACATGGTAGAGGATAGAGAGGGTAGAGGGGGCAAATGATAAAGGGAATAGAGGATAAAGGGGTAGAGGGGGTAGAGGGGGATTTCCACATACACTATAAATACAAAGTATGTGGACACCCATTTAAATTAGTGGAATTGGCTATTTCAGCCACACCCGTTGGTGACAGGTGTATAAAATAAAGCACATTACTGAGTTCCAAACTTTCTCTTGAAGCACTATCAGCACAATAACTGATTGTCAGGAACTTCATTAAATGGATTTCCATGGCCGAGCAGCCGCACACAAGCCTAGATCACCATGCACAATGCTAAGTGTCGCCTGGAGAGGTGTAAAGCTCGCCGCCATTGGACTCTGGAGCAGTAGATATGCGTTCTCTGGAGTGATGAATCATGCTTCACCATTTGGCAGTCCGACGATGAATTTGTGTTTGGCGGATGCCCAGAAGAATGTTATCTGCACCAATGCACAATGCCAACTGTAAAGTTTGGTGGAGGAGGAATAATGGTCTGGGGGTGTTTTTCATGGTTCAGGCTAGGCCCCTTAGTTCCAGTGAAGTGAAATCTTAGATGATTCTGTGCATCCAACTTTGTGGCAACAGTTTGGGGAAGGCCCTTTCCTGTTTCAGTATGACAATGCCCCTGTGCACAAAGTGAGGTCCATACAGAAATGGTTTATCGAGATCAACGTGTGGAAGAACTAGACAGTGCCCTGACCTAAACCCCATCGAAAACCTTTGGGAAGAATTGTAACGCCGATTGCGAGCCAGGCCTAATCGCCTAACATCAGTCCCTGAACTCACTAATGCTCTTGTGGCTGAATGGATTCAATTCCCCGCAGCAATGTTCCAACATCTAATAGAAAGCCTTCCCAGAAGAGAGGAGGCTGTTATAGCAGCAAAGGGGGGGACCAACTCCATATTAACGCCCATGATTTTGGAATGAGATGTTCGATGAGCAGGTATCCATTAACTTTTGGTAATGTAGTGTAACACAATAATTTGGATAGCCACTCTAGCTTCAACCTCATGTGGGTGCTAGCAAGCAGGCTAGGTAATGCAAGGTATCAACAGCCAATCCAGTAGGGGCTGGAAGCCATGATAAGCATTGATTGGTCAACAGCTTTCCCCAACTTTGGTCCCGCCCTGTTCACGCTGCCTCGCCAATGCCCGCAACACCCAATGGTCCCCTCGGCCACTTCGCTGACCTCCGTTGAAAATGAATGGGGTTTCGGTGTTTCATCTCCCCGAACGTGTTATGTGGAAATGCACTGACAGTGACCAATCAAAGCTCACTATAGCTTCCAGCTATACCTAGCACGAACTAGCCGGCCTTTCTAGGGAGTTTTTTCCTAGCCACCGTGCTTCTACACCTGCGTTGCTTGCTGTTTGTGGTTTTAGGCTGGGTTTCTGTACAGCACTTTGTGACATCAGCTGATGTAAGAAGGGCTATATAAATACATTTGATTGATTTGATTGATTGACTTGAGTCATTTTCTATTATCTTCACATTTACTCAAGTACGACAAGTGGATACAGTCATCAATACTAGAAAATGTTCATTGTTATTCTCTGACCTGGAACGCATCTCCAGAATGTGTAGGCCTATCTTCAGAATAGGCCAACAACTGTAACTGTCACTTAAACAACGCTTGGGAGTTGATTTGATACATAGCTCTCTTCCCTAGCGCCTGCACAGTTCACACCATGAGCCTTTCCAAGACTTTAGGTCTACAGTAGGTTGGTACATGTAGTGTAGGCCTACAGTAGGTTGTAGGGAGGGAGATGTATTGTATATAGATAGGTAGGCCTACAGTAGTAGTTGTAGGGAGATGTATTGTATATAGGTAGGCCTACAGTAGGTTGTAGGGATATGTATTGTATATAGGTAGGCCTACAGTAGTAGTTGTGAGAAGCATGAGGACAGGACTGCCAGCTCCGTCTCTAGGCTACATTACAAACACACCAAAACGTTTTAGCCTATACAGTTTTCACAAATTAGTGCCTTTGAAGAGGAAGTGTTATGTCGTTCAAAATCTCTTGTCTGTCAGTAAAATATCATTTCGTGTCACAGGAGGAAACAGCCTTGAGCAGAACTCTGTGCCCTGCGCTAGACCCCAGCTGCCAGCCGATGACATGGCAGAGGAGGTGAGGCCGGGGAAGTCGGTGAACCCTCCCACACATAGAGACATGTACAGTAGGTTATAGGGACATGTAGTGTGGATAGGTAGGCCTACAGTAGGTTATAGGGACATGTAGTGTGGATAGGTAGGCCTACAGTAGGTTGTTACATGTAGTGTAGGCCTACAGTAGGTTGTAGGGATATGTAGTGTAGATAGGTAGGTCCTATAGTAGGTTGTAGGGATATGTAGTGTAGATAGGTAGGTCCTACAGTAGGTTGTAGGGATATGTAGTGTAGATATGTAGGTCCTACAGTAGGTTGTAGGAATATGTAGTGTAGATAGGTAGCTCCTACAGTAGGTTGTAGGGATATGTAGTGTCTATAGGTAGGTCCTACAGTAGGTTGTTACATGTAGTGTAGGCCTACAGTAGGTTGTAGGGATATGTAGTGTAGATAGGTAGGCCTACAGTAGATTGTTACATGTAGTGTAGATAGGTAGGCCTACGGTAGGATGTAGGGATATGTACAGTGCCTTGTAAAAGTTTATCCCCCTTGGCGTTTTTCCTATGTTTTTGCATTACAAACTGTAATTTAAATAGATTTTTATTTGGATTTCATGTAATGAACATACACAAAATGCTCCAAATTGGTGAAGTGAAATATTAAAAACTACTTATTTCTTAAAAACTTCTTAGGGCAGAAATCCCGTTAACAGGATGATATGACAACAGCCAGTGAAAGTGCAGGGCGCCAAATTCAAAACAGAAATCTCATAATTAAAATTCCTCAAACATACATGTATCTCATATCATTTTAAATGTAATCTTGTTGTTAATCCCACCACAGTGTCCGATTTCAAATATGCTTTACAGCAAAAGCACCACAAACGATTATGTTAGGTCACCACCAAGCGTCAGAAAAACACAGCCATTTTTCCAGCCAAAGATTTTCCAGCCAGAGTCACAAAAAGGACAAATAGAGATAAAATGTATCACTAACCTTTGATGATCTTCATCAGATGACACTCATAGGTCTTCATGTTACACAATACATGTATGTTTTGTTTGATAAAGTTCATATTTATGACAAAATCTGAGTTTACATTGACGCATTACGTTCACTAGTTCCAAAAACATTCAGTGATTTTGCATAGCCACACCGATTCAACAGAAATGCTCATCATAAATGTAGATGATAATACAAGTTATACACATGGAATTATAGATATACCTCTCCTTAATGCAAATGCTGTGTCAGATTTTTAAAAAACTTTACGGAAAAAGCAAACCATGCAATAATCTGAGACGGCACTTAGAACAATAGTCAAAATAGCCGCCATGTTGGAGTCAACAGAACCAGAAATGACATGATAAATATTCCCTTACCTTTGATTATCTTCATCAGAATGCACTCCCAGGAATCCCCTGTCCACATTAATGTTTGTTTTGTTCGATAATGTCCATAATTTATGTCCAAATACCTCCTTTTGTTAGAGCGTTTGGTATACATATCCAAACGCTCGTTCTGGTCGATCGTTACTTCGGACAAAAACTTCAAAAAGTTATATTACAGGTCGAAGAAACATTTCAAACTAGGTACACAATCAATCATTAGGATGTTCTTATCATAAATCTTCAACCAAGTTCCAACCAGAGAATTCCTTTGTGTCTTGAGGAGCAACGGAACGCAAGTGGATATCATGTGGAATGAGCGTGACCAGGAAATGGCTGACTGCCAGACACATGGCTCATTCTGCTCTTATTCAGTCCCACAACACAGTAGAAGACTCATTCAAATTTCTATAGATGGTTGACATCTAGTGGAAGCCCTAGGAAGTGCAACTTCATTGATATCTCAATGGGATTTCAATTGGAACTGTGTTGAAAATCTACCAACTTCAGATTTCTCACTTCCTGTTTTGATCTTCTCGGGTTTTTGCCTGCAATTTGAGTTCTGTTATACTCACATACATCATTCAAACAGTTTTAGAAACTTCAGAGTGTTTTCTTTCCAATACTAACAATAATATGCATATATTAGCAACTGAGACTGAGGAGCAGACCGTTTACTCTGGGCACCTTATTCATCCAAGCTACTCAATACTGCAGAACAGAAGTTTAAAAATTCTAAAAAGTTCTAAACGGAAAAGTGGTGCTTGCATATGTATTCACCTCCTTTGCTATGAAGCCCCCAAATAAGATCTGGTGCAACCAATTACCTTCAGAAGTGACATAATTAGTTAAATAAACTCCACCTGTGTGCAATCTAATTGTCACATGATATGTCACATGATCTCATTATATCTACACCTGTTCTGAAAGGCCCCAGAGACTGCAACACCACTTAGTAAGGGGCACCACCAAGCAAGCGGCACCACGAAGACCAAGGAGCTCTCCAAACAGGTCAGGGACAAAGTTGTGGAGAAGTACAGATCAGGGTTGGGTTCTAAAAAAATATCCTAAACTTTGAACATTCCATTATTAAAAAAATGGAAAGAATATGGCACCACAACAAACCTGCCAAGAGAGGGCCACCCACCAAAACTCACAGACCAGGCAAGGAGGGCATTAATAAATCAGAGAGGCAACAAAGAGATCAAAGACAACCCTGAAGGAGCTGCAAAGCTCCACAGCGGAGATTGGAGTATCTGTCCATAGGCCAACCTTAATCCGTACACTCCAAAGAGCTGGGCTTTACAGAAGAGTGGTCAAAAAAAAGCCATTGCTTTAAGAAAAAAAATTGTGTTTGCCAAAAGGCATGTGGGAGACTGCCCAAACATATCGAAGAAGGTACTCTGGTCAGATGATACTAAAATGTTGCTTTTTGGCCTTCAAGAGAAACACTATGTCTGCCGCAAACCCAACACTCCCCATCACCCTGAGAATACCATCCCCACAGTGAACCATGGTGGTGGCAGCATCATGCTGTGAGGATGTTTTTCATCTGCAGCGACTGGGAAACTGGTCAGAATTGAAGGAATGATGGATGGCGCTAAATACAGGGAATTCTTGAGGGAAACCTGTTTCAGTCTTTGTCACGACTTCCGCCGAAGTTGGCTCCTCTCCTTCGGGCGGCGTTCGGCGATCGACGTCACCGGCTTTCTAGCCATCGCCGCTCCATTTTTAAGGTATCCATTTGTTTTGTCTTGTTCCATACACACCTGGTTTTCATTCCCTAATCATTTACATGTGTTTAGCCCTCTGTTTCCCATCATGTCTTTGTGTGTATTGTTTGTTTGTGTTGTGGATTATTGGCAGGTGCATTACATGTTCTGTGTTTTGGGCACAATATTGTTTTTTTTTGTGCTGTATTTTATAGAAAGGAATTAAAGTGCGCCTGTTCACTACGCTCTGCTTTCCTGCACCTGACTTCGCCTCCCATACACACCGTTGACAGTCTTCCAAATATTTGAGACTGGGATGGAAGTTCACCTTCCAGCAGGACAATGACCCTAAGCATACTGCTAAAGCAACAATCGAGTGGTTTAAGGGGAAACATTTAAATGTCTTGGAATGGCCTAGTCAAAGCCCAGACCTCAATCCAATTGAGAATCTGTGGTATGACTTAAAGATTGCTGTACACCAGCGGAACCCATCTAACTTGAAGGAGCTGGAGCAGTTTTGCCTTGAATAATGGGCAAAAATCCCAGTGGCTAGATGTGCCAAGCTTATTGAGACATACCCCAAGAGACTTGCAGCTGTAATTGCTGCAAAAGGAGTCTCTACAAATTATTGACTTTGGGGGGGTGAATAGTTAAGCATGTTCAAGTTTTCTGTTTTGTTGTCTTATTTGTAGTTTGTTTCACAATAAAAAATAAGTTGCATCTTCAAAGTGGTAGGCATGTCGTGTAAATCAAATGATACAACCCTGCAAAAATCCCTTTTGATTCCCGGTCGTAAGGTAACAAAATAGGAAAAGGTAGGTAGGCCTACAGTAGATTGTAGGGATATTAAATGTAGATAGGTAGGCCTACAGTAGGTTGTTACATGTCGTGTATATATGTAGTCCTACAGTAGGTTGTTACTTGTAGTGTAGATAGGTAGGTCTACAGTAGATTGTAGGGAGATGTAATGTAGATGGGTAGACCTACAGTAGGTTGTTGTTACATGTAGTGGAGATAGGTAGGTGAAGAGGGCACGACAAACCTTTTCCCCCTTAATAGACTGAAAAGATGGGTCCTCAGATCCTCAAAAGGTTCTACAGCTGCACCATCTAGAGCATCCTGACGGTTTGCATCACCGCCTGGCATGGCAACTGCTCGCCCCCTGACCGCAAGGCACTACAGAGGGTAGTGTTACGGCCCAGTACATCACTGGCGCCAAGCTTCCTGCCATCCAGGACCTCTTTACCAGGCGGTGTCAGACGAAGTTCCTGAATATTGTCAATGTCTCCAGCCACCCTAGTCATAGACTGTTCTCTCTGTTACTGCACGGCAAGCGGTACCGGAGCGCCAAGTCTGGGTCCAAGAGGCTTCTAAACATCTTGTACCCCCAAGCCATAAGACAATTACCTCGACTAACCGGTGCCCCCACACATTGACTCTGTACCAGTACCCCCTATATAGCCTATCTATTTTACTACTGCTCTTTAATTATTTGTTACTTTTATTTTTATCTCTTTGGTATTCTTCCTAAAACTGCATTGTTGGTTAAGGGCTTGTGAAATTAATTAGGATATGTATTTGTCATTTGTAGTTGGAGTTTTATGTGGAACCTGTATTTAGTAGACTCATCCCTTCCTGAGTCGAAGACAATGGGATATGGTTCTGGCACACACTGTCTGTGTGTGTGTGTGTCTGTGTGTGTGTGGCCAGCCAGCCAGTCAGCCAGCCAGCCAGCCACCAGCCACCCTCCAGCCAGCCAGGCAGCCAGCCACCAGCCAGCCAACCAGCAAGCCAGCCAGCCATCCAGCCACCAGCCACTAGCCAGCCACCAGCCAG
Organism: Oncorhynchus clarkii lewisi; assembly: GCF_045791955.1. Lineage (NCBI taxonomy): Eukaryota > Metazoa > Chordata > Actinopteri > Salmoniformes > Salmonidae > Oncorhynchus > Oncorhynchus clarkii. The sequence continues at coordinate 6,852,752 of NC_092147.1, forward strand.
CCTGCCAGCCAGTCAGCCACCAGCAAGCCAGTCGCCAGCCATCCAGACACCAGCCACCAACCAGCCTGCCAGCCAGCCAGCCAGCAACAAGCCACCAGCCAGCCAGACTGCCACCAGCCACCCACCAACCAGCCACCAGCAAGCCGGCCACAAGCCAGCCTGCCAGCGACCCACCAGCCAGTTACCAGCCAGCCACTAGCCACCAGCCAGCCAGCCAGCCAGCCAGCCTCCAGCCAGCCAGCCAGCAATAAGCCACCAGCTAGCCAACCAGCAAGCCAGCCAGCCATCCAGACACCAGCCACTAGCCAGCCAGCCACCAGCCAGCCTGCCAGCCAGTCAGCCACCAGCAAGCCAGCCGCCAGCCATCCAGACACCACCCATCAACCAGACTGCCAGCCAGCCAGCCAGCAACAAGCCACCAGCCAGCCACCAGCCAGCAGACTACCACCAGCCATGCACCAGCCTGCCAGCCAGCCAGCCAGGCAGCCATCCATCCAGACACCAGCCACTAGCTAGCCAGTCAGCCACCAGCCAGTCAGCCACCAGCCAGCCAGCAGCCATCCAGCCAGCCATCAGCCAGCAAGCCAGTCAGCCAGCCACCAGAAAACCACTAGCCAGCCACCAGCCACCCACCAGCCTTCCAGCCAGCCACCAGCCACCCAACAGCCAGTCAGCCAGCCACCAGCCAGCTGCCAGCCAGCCACCATCCAGCCAGCCGCCAGCCAGCCAGCCAGCCACCAGCCAGACAGTGGACTGTGTTTGATTCCCCTCAGCTGGGTCGCATTCATTATGACACAACATCGTAAAACGTTTTGCAACGGAAAACAAGTATTCCTATTGGATAAATTAGTAATCCCTCCCAGCCGGCCACCAGCCAGCCTCTAGCCCCCAGCCAGCAACAAGCCACCAGCCAGCCACCAGCCACCCATCCACCAGCCAGCCATCCAGACACCAGCAACCAGCAAGCCGGCCTCCAGCCAGACAGTTGCCAGCCAGCCAGCCAGCTAGCCAGCCAGCCACCAGCAAGCCAGCAACAAGCCAGCCAGCCAGCCAGTCTGCCACCAGCCATTAGCCACCAGCCAGCAACAAGATACCAGCCAGCCAGCCACCAGCCAGCCACCGGCAAATCAGCCTCCAGCCAGCCAGCCGCCAGCCGGCCACCAGCCAGCAACAAGCCACCAACCAGCCAGCCAGCCGGCCACCAGCCAGCCAGACCAGCCAGACAGTCAGCCAGCCACTAGCCAACCAGCCAGCCAGCCAGCCATCCATCCAAAATCAAATCAAATCAAATCAAATGTATTTATATAGCCCTTCGTACATCAGCTGATATCTCAAAGTGCTGTACAGCAACCCAGCCTAAAACCCCAAACAGCAAGCAATGCAGGTGTAGAAGCACGGTGGCTAGGAAAAACTCCCTAGAAAGGCCAAAACCTAGGAAGAAACCTAGAGAGGAACCAGGCTATGTGGGGTGGCCAGTCCTCTTGTGGCTGTGCCGGGTGGAGATTATAACAGAACATGGCCAAGATGTTCATAAATGACCAGCATGGTCGAATAATAAATATAATAATATCCAGTCAGCCACCAGCCAGCCACCAGCCAGCAGCCAGCTATTCACCAGCCAGCCACCAGCCACCAGCCTGCCACCAGCCACCAGCCAGCCAGCCAGACAGACAGTCAGCAGCCAGCCATTCACCAGCCAACCTGCCACCAGCCACCCAGCCAGCCAGCCACCAGCCAGACAGACACCAGCCACCATCCAGCCAGCCAGCCAACCGCCACCAGCCTACCACCAGCCAGCAACGATCCAGGTACCAGCCTGACGGCCAGCCTTCCAGCCACCAGAAAACCACCAGCTAGCCAGCCAGCCAGCCACCAGCTAGCCAGCCAGCCAGCCACCAGCCAGCCAGCCAGCCAGCAGCCAGCCAACCAGCCTGCCAGCCAGCCACCAGCCAGCCACCAACCAGCCACCAGCAAACCAGCCTCCAGCCATTCAGCCAGCCACCAGCCAGCCACCAGCAAAGCCAGGCTCCAGCCAGCCATCCACCAGCCAGCCGGCATCCAGCCAGCCAGCCACCAGCCACCAGCCTGCCACCAGCCAGCCACCAAACAGCCACGATCCAGTTACCAGCCTGCCGGCCAGCGTTCCAGACACTGAAAGCCACCATCCAGCCAGCCACCAGCCTGCCAGCCAGCCACCAGCCAGCCACCAGCCACCAGCATGCCACCAGCCAGCCACCAGCCTGACAGCAAGCCAGCCAGCCATCCAGACACCAGCCACCAGCCAGCCAGTCGGCCACCAGCAAGCCAGCAACCAGCCAGCCAGCAGCCAACCAGCCACCAGACAGCCACCAGCATGCCAGGCTCCAGCCAGCCAGCCACCAGCCAGCCATCCAGCCAGCAGAAAGCCACCAGCCAAACAGTCAGCAGCCAGCCATTCACCAGCCTGCCACCAGCCACCCAGCCAGCCAGCCACCAGCCAGCCACCAGCCAGCCAGCCACTAGCCTCCAACCTGCCACCAGCCTGCCAGCCAGCCACCAGCCAGCACCAGCAGCCAGTCACCACCTGCCAGCCAGCTTTCCAGCCACCAGCCAGCCACCAACCAGCCAGCCACCATCGAGCCAGCCAGCCTGCCACCAGCCAGCAACGAGCAGCCAGCCACCAGCCACCTGCCTGCCACTAGCCAGCCACCAGCCTGCCAGCCAGCCAGCCAGCCACCAGCCAGTTACCAGCCTGCCAGCCAGGCTTCCAGCCACCAGCCAGCCGCCAGCCAGCCAGCCACCAGCCAGCCAGTCACCAGCCACCAGCTAGCACCAGCACTCACCAGCCGGCCACCAGCCACCAGCCAGCCGCCAGCCAGCCACCAGCCACCAGCCTGCCACCAGCCAGCCACCACCCTGCCTGCCACCCTGCCTGCCATCCAGCCACCAGCCACCCACCATCCAGCCAGCCAGCCTGCCACCAGCCAGCAGCCAGCCACCAGCCACCTGTCTGCCACTAGCCAGCCACCAGCCTGCCAGCCAGCCAGCCAGCCAGCCACAAGCCAGTTACCAGCCTGCCAGCCAGGCTTCCAGCCACCAGCCTGTCAGCCAGCCACCAGCCAGTTACCAGCCTGCCAGCCAGGATTCCAGCCACCAGCCAGTTACCAGCCTGCCAGCCAGGCTTCCACCCAACAGCCAGTCACCCATCCACCAGCCAGACAGCATGCCAGTCAGCCACCAGCCAGCCACCAGCCAGCCACCAGCCAGCAACCAGCAGCCAGCCACCAGCCACCTGCCTGCCACTAGCCAGCCACCAGCCCAACAGCCACCAGCCAGCCACCAGCCAGTTACCAGCCTGCCAGCCAGGCTTCCAGCCACCAGCCAGCCACCAGCCAGCCAGCCACCATCCAGCCAGCCACCAGCCAGCACCAGCACTCACCAGCCAGCCACCAACCACCAGCCTGCCAGTCAGCCACCAGCCAGCCACCAGCAGCCAGTCACCAGCCTGCCAGCCAGCCTTCCAGCCACCTGCCAGCCACCAACCAGCCAGCAAGCCAGCCAGCCACCAGCAAGCCAGCCAGCCACCAGCAAGCCACCAGTCAGCCAGCCAGCCACCAGCCACCCAACAGCCAGTCACCCAGCCACCAGCCAGACAGCATGCCAGTCAGCCACCAGCCAGCCGCCAGCCAGCCACCAGCCACCAGCCTGCCACCAGCCAGCCACCAGCCTGCCTGCCACTCTGCCTGCCATCCAGCCACCAGCCACCCACCATCCAGCCAGCCAGCCTGCCACCAGCCAGCAACCAGCAGCCAGCCACCAGCCACCTGCCTGCCACTAGCCATTCACCAGCCTGCCAGCCAGCCAGCCAGCCACCAGCCAGTTACCAGCCTGCCAGCCAGGCTTCCAGCCACCAGCCTGTCAGCCAGCCACCAGCCAGTTACCAGCCTGCCAGCCAGGCTTCCAGCCACCAGCCAGCCGCCAGCCAGCCACCAGCCAGCCAGCCACCAGCCAGCACCAGCACTCACCAGCCGGCCACCAGCCACCAGCCTGCCAGTCAGCCACCAGCCAGCCACCAGAAAGCCACCAGCCAGCCAGGCCAGCATTCTAGCCACCAGTCAGCCACCAGCAGCCAGCCAGCCTGCCTGCCAGCCAACAGCCAGCACACCAGCCAGCTTGCCAGCCACCAGCCATTCACCAGCCAGCCACCAACCAGCCAGCAAGCCAGCCAGCCATCAGCAAGCCACCAATAACCATCATGTGATACAAAGACAGCTGAGTAGACAGTTGGGTCGAATAAAAATGTGAAGATGATTTTGTCATTAAATCAAAGTATTTCCCCTCAAAAAAATATAGTATTTCCGCTTCATGATTGTTGATTCATTTTCAGTTACATGGCACTGTTCAGTGATATTTTTTCAGAATATTTTATTGAGCAATATTGACACAGTTTTGTAACATAAGTTGGTTGCAATAAGTCATTCTGAAATGTTTAACTTCGTTGTGAGCATTGATACCCCTAATATTGCTTTAGTTGTCTGAATTTTGCAGAGAAGCAATACGGCAGACTCTTATTAATGTTTTCCTACTGTTCAAACTCTTTTGCATAATCTTTTTCAGGAGAAACTCCTATGGGTGTTCCCCCTTGTTACCAAAAGTGTATCAAACAGGTATGTCAGCTTTGGTAGCCCTTTCCTGCAGTCAAATCACCTAATTGCCTTAAGGGTGGAACTTTCGTAATTTCGTTATTTCAAAAAACCTGCAGAAATTCCGGTGTCTCTCTGTTAAACAGTTTTGTGAGGTGTATACTTTTTTTCAAAGTAGATTTTTTTAAGACTACCAAGAATCACTCAGTGTAAATCAGTGGAAAGCACAGTGTTTTACACTGATTTACTACACTGCAGTAAAAGGTTAATGGATTGGCCCACTGGCGTGATTTAATACACATTTAAATGGATCCCACAGGGCACAGATGTCAATTCAACGTCTATTCCATGTTGGTTCAATGTAATTTCATTAAAATGACGTGGAAACAACGTTGATTCAACTAGTGTGTTCCCTGTGGGGTAGTTCAGTGATTTAACATATTTCAATATTTATTTTTTTCCCCCCTTGAAACCGACTATGAACAAGAGGTGACTGCAATCACTTAACTATAACTTTAAAACATAATAACTGAACACTGGCCAATATACATAAGGTGTACGTTCTCCCATAGTAACTCAAACAGAGCCTGGCTATTAACATTTCACACCTGTGGCCGCAAGGCTCGCACTCGTTGTAGCCGATGTGAGTAAGACCTTTGAACAGGTCAACATTCACAAGGCCGCAGGGCCAGACGGATTACCAGGACACGTACTCAGAGCATGTGCTGACCAACTGGCAAGAGTCTTCACTGACATTTTCAGCCTCTCCCTGACACAGTCTGTAATACCTACATGTTTCAAGCAGACCACCATAGTCTCCGTGCCCAATCACACCAAGGAAACCTGTCTAAATTACTATCGCCCCGTAGCACTCACATCTGTAGCCATGAAATGCTTTGAATGGCTGGTCATGGCTCACATCAACACCATCATCCCAAACACCATGGACCCACTCCAGTTCGCATACCGGCTCAACAGATCGCAGATGACACATTCTCTATTACACACCACACTGCCCTTTCCCACCTGGACAAAAAGAACACCTATGTGAGAATACTGTTCATTGACTACAGCTTTGGGTTCAACACCATTATGCCATCCAAGCTCATTACTAAACTAAGGACCCTGGGAATAAATACCTCCCTCCACAAATGGATACTGGACTTCCTGACGGGCTGCCCCCAGGTGGTGAGGGTAGCAACAACGCATCCACCATGTTGATCCACAACACGGGGGCCCCTCAGGAGTGCGTACTTAGTCCCCTGCGTTAAGTTTGACGAAAACACCACAGTGGTTTGCCTGACCAGCAACGACGATGAGACAGCCTAAAGAAGGAGATCAGAGACCTGGCAGTGTGGTGTCAGGACAACAACCTTTCCCTCAACAAGACAAATGAGTTGATCATCTACAGGAAAAGCAGGACCAAGCACACGCCCATTCCCATCGACAGGGCTGTAGTGGAGCAGGTTGTAGGTTGGTAACTATGATCTGTGTCATCCAACAATAACCCATGGTTACAATGATCTGTATCATCCAATAATAACCCATAGTTACTATGATCTGTACCATTCAACAATAACCCATGGTTACAATGATCTGTATCATCCAATAATAACCCATGGTTACTATGATCTGTGTCATCCAACAATAACCCATGGTTACAATGATCTGTACCATCCAACAATAACTCATGATTACAATGATCTGTACCATCCAACAATAACTCATGGTTACTAGGATCTGTACCATCCAACAATAACAGTAATAACCCATGGTTACTAGGATCTGTATAATCCAACAATAACCCATGGTTACAATGATATGTATCATCCAACAATAACCCATGGTTACAATGATCTGTACCATCCAATAATAACCCATGGTTACTAGGATCTGTATAATCCAACAATAACCCATGGTTACAATGATCTGTACTATCCAATAATAACCCATGGTTACAATGATCTGTACCATCCAATGATAACCCATGGTTACTAGGATCTGTATCATCCAACAATATCCTATGGCTACTATGAAGGTGTGTAAAACATTCCACCACCAACCCTTAATGTTTGAGTGAAAATTAGCGCTAGCACCTGAGGGAGGGGCAGCTAAATAACGAGGTGGAAAGGACAAATGTTTTCCTCATTAGCATAATGGCTAAATCAAACACAGAAACATATTAGCTAATTCAACTGGCCTAAGGGGAAAGGGAAACAATGATTTAACGCTTGCTTATGGCAGATTTTATGAAAAAGTGGCCCGTCCCTCAAATGTGAAACTACCTCAGAGGGTGTTACACTCAGCCAATGATAGTGGCAGTTGGTTCATGTAGAGTGTCTCTCTCTGTCTGCTTGTCTCTGTTTGTCTGTCTGTCTGATTCAGTTCTGACTCCACCCCGTAGACATCTTACGTCATTCTCACACCAAGTCACGCAAAAAAACACTGTTACTTCTAATGGTCTCCATTGTGTGTGAGGGCACCGAGAGGGGGGAAAGGAGACCCCCAATAAACACACACATTATGTGTTTAACAAGATGGCACGGCCTCTGAAGTGGAGCTCTGTGAAGCCTTGTCCCTTTTCCTGGTAAACACTGAGTTAGTTCTGCCCACCTTCCTCCCCTCAACCCTGCTCCAAGCACCTTTCTCTCTCACACCATACCTGGGTTCAAATAGTACTTGAAATCTTTCAAATACTTTCAGCGTTTGCTTTATCCTGCCTGGAGTGCCAGGTGGGTGGGGTTAACAGTTTTTGGACTTTTTTTTATTGGTCCATAATCCAGGCAAGCTAAATCAAGCACAGTAAAATGTTTTAAATGATTTGAAACAGTACTTTGAACCCAGGTTTTGCCTCTCTTTCCCACAAAACACCATGGGGATAGTAGCACGGGATCCTCAGGATGGGACGTTACCGCTTTCAGCACTTCCTCGCGTCGACAAAAGCCTCTGAAGCCAGCTTGCGTGTTTTATTGCGGCTGGCGAGTATGAAAACAAACTGACCTGCTCGGCACGGCACTTTGATCTTAATTTCCTGGCCATTATTTACGTGTTTCTCACGAAGTGCTTTTTCTTTCTCACTTGATTACTATTCACTTCCTTGCACATTCTGTCTGACCCAGACAATACATTGTTCTTTAATAGTTGCTCTGGCAGGAAGCTATAAAAGAGCTTTCTAGTCAAATGTTATTATTCCCTCCAAATATGAAGTCGATCTGTGTAGCTGTAACCAAAGTCAATCAGGAGGATAGGTACATAGTAAGTAACAATTGCATGTAAACTGTTTATAAAGGTTGCCTTATTGTAAAGTGCTTCAAAGAGACTTAAAGCCAAAGGCTGTATACAAACAGAACATAGACATAGCTTAATTTTAAAGTCTATAGGATTTCCGTCAATTAAATAATTGATACCCTTAGATTGTCTCACTTTATCACAATCAAATGATGTAATAACATTTAATAAATTGTTTTATAGCGTCAAATTATGTTTAACAAGTAGTAATAATACATGACATAATAAAATATTGAATAAAGACATGTTTATTGACAAGAAGTATTTTGCAGATGAGCTCATCTCTGCTGAGGCTAGTTGTGACTCCTTCCTGTGTAGTGAAATGTGATTTATTAGCCGTTTCCTGATCTTTAGTGAAGACTGTTACCCCTGGGTAGCATCTATCCCTCTGACTCTAGACTCCTCACTTTTGTTCATTGTGTATTTGTGTTAGAAACACACCCAGTCACTGATAAAAATGAATAATTTGTAAAAAAAAATATATATATATATACAGTGCCTTGCGAAAGTATTCGGCCCCCTTGAACTTTGCAACCTTTTTGCCACATTTCAGGATTCAAACATAAAGATATAAAACTGTATTTTTTTGTGAAGAATCAACAACAAGTGGGACACAATCATGAAGTTGAACGACATTTATTGGATATTTCAAACTTTTTTAACAAATCAAAAACTGAAAAATTGGGCGTGCAAAATTATTCAGCCCCTTTACTTTCAGTGCAGCAAACTCTCTCCAGAAGTTCAGTGAGGATCTCTGAATGATCCAATGTTGACCTAAATGACTAATGATGATAAATACAATCCACCTGTGTGTAATCAAGTCTCCGTATAAATGCACCTGCACTGTGATAGTCTCAGAGGTCCGTTAAAAGCGCAGAGAGCATCATGAAGAACAAGGAACACACCAGGCAGGTCCGAGATACTGTTGTGAAAACGTTTAAAGCCGGATTTGGATACAAAAAGATTTCCCAAGCTTTAAACATCCCAAGGAGCACTGTGCAAGCGATAATATTGAAATGGAAGGAGTATCAGACCCTTGCAAATCTACCAAGACTTGGCCGTCCCTCTAAATTTCAGCTCATACAAGGAGAAGACTGATCAGAGATGCAGCCAAGAGGCCCATGATCACTCTGGATGAACTGCAGAGATCTACAGCTGAGGTGGGAGACTCTGTCCATAGGACAACAATCAGTCGTATATTGCACAAATCTGTCCTTTATGGAAGAGTGGCAAGGAGAAAGCCATTTCTTAAAGATATCCATGAAAAGTGTTGTTTAAAGTTTGCCACAAGCCACCTGGGAGACACACCAAACATGTGGAAGAAGGTGCTCTGGTCAGATGAAACCAAAATTGAACTTTTTGGCAACAATGCAAAACGTTATGTTTGGCGTAAAAGCAACACAGCTGAACACACCATCCCCACTGTCAAACATGTTGGTGGCAGCATCATGGTTTGGGCCTGCTTTTCTTCAGCAGGGACAGGGAAGATAGTAAAAATTGATGGGAAGATGGATGGAGCCAAATACAGGACCATTCTGGAAGAAAACCTGATGGAGTCTGCAAAAGACCTGAGACTGGGACGGAGATTTGTCTTCCAACAAGACAATGATCCAAAACATAAAGCAAAATCTACAATGGAATGGTTCAAAAATAAACATATCCAGGTGTTAGAATGGCCAAGTCAAAGTCCAGACCTGAATCCAATCGAGAATCTGTGGAAAGAACTGAAAACTGCAGTTCACAAATGCTCTCCATCCAACCTCACTGAGCTCGAGCTGTTTTGCAAGGAGGAATGGGAAAAAATGTCAGTCTCTCGATGTGCAAAACTGATAGAGACATACCCCAAGCGACTTACAGCTGTAATCGCAGCAAAAGGTGACGCTACAAAGTATTAACTTAAGGGGGCTGAATAATTTTGCACGCCCAATTTTTCAGTTTTTGATTTGTTAAAAAAGTTTGAAATATCCAATAAATGTCGTTCCACTTCATGATTGTGTCCCACTTGTTGTTGATTCTTCACAAAAAAATACAATTTTATATCTTTATGTTTGAAGCCTGAAATGTGGCAAAAGGTCGCAAAGTTCAAAGGGGCCGAATACTTTCGCAAGGCACTGTATATATTTAACATATACTGTGGGGCAAAAAAGCTTTTAGTCAGCCACCAATTGTGCAAGTTGTCCCACTTAAAAAGTTGAGAGAGGCCTGTAATTTTCATCATAGGTACACTTCAACTATAACAGACAAAATGAGAAAAAAAATCCAGAAAATCACATTGTAGGATTTTTTATGAATTTATTTGCAAATTATGGTGGAACATAAGTATTTGGTCACCTACAAACAAGCAAGATTTCTGGCTCTCACAGACCTGTAACTTTGTCTTTAAGAGGGTCCTCTGTCCTCCACTCGTTACCTGTATTAATGGCACCTGTTTGAACTTTTTATCAGTATAAAAGACACCTGTCCACAACCTCAAACAGTCACACTCCAAACTCCACTATGGCCAAGACCAAAGACCTGTCAAAGGACGCCAGAAACAAAATTGTAGACCTGCACCAGGCTGGGAAGACTGAATCTGCAATATGTAAGCAGCTTGGTTTGAAGAAATCAACTGTGGGAGCAATTATTAGGAAATGGAAGACATACAAGACCACTGATAATCTCCCTCGATCTGGGGCTCCACGCAAGATCTCACCCCGTGGGGTCAAAATGATCACAAGAACGGTGAACAAAAATCCCAGAACCACACGGGGGGACCTAGTGAATGACCTGCAGAGAGCTGGGACCAAAGTAACAAAGCCTACCACCAGTAACACACTACGCCGCAAGGGACTCAAATCCTGCAGTGCCAGACGTGTCCCCCTGCTTAAGCCAGTACATGTCCAGGCCCGTCTGAAGTTTGCTAGAGAGCATTTGGATGATCCAGAAGAAGATTGGGAGAATGTCATATGGTCAGATGAAACCAAAATATAACTTTTTGGTAAAAACTCAACTCGTCGTGTCTTTCTGCATATTAAAATCATATAAAATGTATATTCCAAGTCAACCAGCTAAAATAGCAGTGTAAAATACAGTGTCTCTGAATATACTGTATTTCTATGGTATGAATATAATTTCCAAGTATGGTGAGGTATGGATGAGGTATGGTGAGGTGTGGATGAGGTATGGATGAGGTATGGTGAGGTGTGGATGAGGTATGGATGAGGTATGGTGAGGTATGGATGAGGTGGGAATGAGGTGTGGATGAGGTATGGTGAGGTGTGGATGAGGTACGGTGAGGTACGGATGAGGTGGGGATGAGGTATGGTGAGGTATGGATGAGGTATGGATGAGGTATGGACAGTGTGTTTGAAGTCCCTTTGGTAGATTTAGCTTTGTACTGGTGGTCTCTCCTGTCAGTGTTACCTATATACCGTAAAAACAAAATGTCTGCCACAAAGAGTAAAGTTATCCAGTCAGAAACTAACAAATTAAATGTCACCCGATCATCTCCCACTGTGTCTCTACCAAACATAATCTTGCCTATTCTCACCATAGTTATGGTTTCTAGTCAACTCACCATAGCAATAGGTTTCTAGGCCCCTCACCATAGCACTAGGTTTCTAGTCCCCTCACCATAGCAATAGGTTTCTAGTCCCCTCACCATAGCACTAGGTTTCTAGTCCCCTCACCATAGCAATAGGTTTCTAGTCCCCTCACCATAGCACTAGGTTTCTAGTCCCCTCACCATAGCACTAGGTTTCTAGTCCCCTCACCATAGCACTAGGTTTCTAGTCCCCTCACCATAGCACTAGGTTTCTAGTCCCCTCACCATAGCAATAGGTTTCTAGTCCCCTCACCATAGCAATAGGTTTCTAGTCCCCTCACCATAGCACTAGGTTTCTAGTCCCCTCACTATAGCACTAGGTTTCTAGTCCCCTCACCATAGCAATAGGTTTCTAGTCCCCTCACCATAGCACTAGGTTTCTAGTCCCCTCACCATATCTAGGTTTCTAGTCCCCTCACCATAGCACTAGGTTTCTAGTCCCCTCACTATAGCACTAGGTTTCTAGTCCCCTCACCATAGCAATAGGTTTCTAGTCCCCTCACCATAGCACTAGGTTTCTAGTCCCCTCACCATATCTAGGTTTCTAGTCCCCTCACTATAGCACTAGGTTTCTAGTCCCCTCACCATATCTAGGTTTCTAGTCCCCTCACCATAGCAATAGGTTTCTAGTCCCCTCACTATAGCACTAGGTTTCTAGTCCCCTCACCATAGCAATAGGTTTCTAGTCCCCTCACCATAGCACTAGGTTTCTAGTCCCCTCACCATAGCATTAGTTTTCTAGTCCCCTCACCATATCTAGGTTTCTAGTCCCCTCACCATATCTAGGTTTCTAGTCCCCTCACCATTGCATTAGGTTTCTAGTCTCCTCACCATAGCACTAGGTTTCTAGTCCCCTCACCATAGCAATAGGTTTCTAGTCTCCTCACCATAGCACTAGGTTTCTAGTCCCCTCACCATATCTAGGTTTCTAGTCCCCTCACCATAGCAATAGGTTTCTAGTCCCCTCACCATATCTAGGTTTCTAGTCCCCTCACCATATCACTAGGTTTCTAGTCCCCTCACCATAGCAATAGGTTTCTAGTCCCCTCACCATAGCACTAGGTTTCTAGTCTCCTCACCATATTTAGGTTTCTAGTCCCCTCACCATAGCACTAGGTTTCTAGTCCCCTCACCATATCTAGGTTTCTAGTCCCCTCACCATAGCACTAGGTTTCTAGTCCCCTCACCATATCTAGGTTTCTAGTCCCCTCACCATAGCAATAGGTTTCTAGTCCCCTCACCATAGCAATAGGTTTCTAGTCCCCTCACCATATCTAGGTTTCTAGTCCCCTCACCATAGCACTAGGTTTCTAGTCCCCTCACCATATCTAGGTTTCTAGTCCCCTCACCATATCTAGGTTTCTAGTCCCCTCACCATAGCAATAGGTTTCTAGTCCCCTCACCATATCTAGGTTTCTAGTCCCCTCACAATAGCACTAGGTTTCTAGTCCCCTCACCATATCTAGGTTTCTAGTCCCCTCACCATAGCACTAGGTTTCTAGTCCCCTCACCATATCTAGGTTTCTAGTCCCCTCACCATTGCATTAGGTTTCTAGTCCCCTCACCATAGCAATAGGTTTCTAGTCCCCTCACCATAGCAATAGGTTTCTAGTCTCCTCACCATATCTAGGTTTCTAGTCCCCTCACCATAGCAATAGGTTTCTAGTCCCCTCACCATAGCAATAGGTTTCTAGGCCCCTCACCATAGCACTAGGTTTCTAGGCCCCTCACCATAGCACTAGGTTTCTAGTCCCCTCACCATAGCACTAGGTTTCTAGGCCCCTCACCATAGCACTAGGTTTCTAGGCCCCTCACCATAGCGCTAGGTTTCTAGTCCCCTCACTATAGCACTAGGTTTCTAGGCCCCTCACCATAGCATTAGGTTTCTAGTCCCCTCACCATAGCACTAGGTTTCTAGGCCCCTCACCATAGCACTAGGTTTCTAGTCCCCTCACCATATCTAGGTTTCTAGTCTCCTCACCATATCTAGGTTTCTAGTCTCCTCACCATTGCATTAGGTTTCTAGTCCCCTCACCATAGCACTAGGTTTCTAGTCCCCTCACTATAGCACTAGGTTTCTAGTCCCCTCACCATAGCAATAGGTTTCTAGTCCCCTCACCATAGCAATAGGTTTCTAGGCCCCTCACCATAGCACTAGGTTTCTAGTCCCCTCACCATAGCAATAGGTTTCTAGTCCCCTCTCCATAGCACTAGGTTACTAGTCCCCTCACCATAGCAATAGGTTTCTAGTCCCCTCACCATAGCACTAGGTTTCTAGTCCCCTCACCATAGCACTAGGTTTCTAGTCCCCTCACCATAGCACTAGGTTTCTAGTCCCCTCACCATAGCACTAGGTTTCTAGTCCCCTCACCATAGCAATAGGTTTCTAGTCCCCTCACCATAGCAATAGGTTTCTAGTCCCCTCACCATAGCACTAGGTTTCTAGTCCCCTCACTATAGCACTAGGTTTCTAGTCCCCTCACCATAGCAATAGGTTTCTAGTCCCCTCACCATAGCACTAGGTTTCTAGTCCCCTCACCATATCTAGGTTTCTAGTCCCCTCACCATAGCACTAGGTTTCTAGTCCCCTCACGATAGCACTAGGTTTCTAGTCCCCTCACCATAGCAATAGGTTTCTAGTCCCCTCACCATAGCACTAGGTTTCTAGTCCCCTCACCATATCTAGGTTTCTAGTCCCCTCACTATAGCACTAGGTTTCTAGTCCCCTCACCATATCTAGGTTTCTAGTCCCCTCACCATAGCAATAGGTTTCTAGTCCCCTCACTATAGCACTAGGTTTCTAGTCCCCTCACCATAGCAATAGGTTTCTAGTCCCCTCACCATAGCACTAGGTTTCTAGTCCCCTCACCATAGCATTAGGTTTCTAGTCCCCTCACCATATCTAGGTTTCTAGTCCCCTCACCATATCTAGGTTTCTAGTCCCCTCACCATTGCATTAGGTTTCTAGTCTCCTCACCATAGCACTAGGTTTCTAGTCCCCTCACCATAGCAATAGGTTTCTAGTCTCCTCACAATAGCACTAGGTTTCTAGTCCCCTCACCATATCTAGGTTTCTAGTCCCCTCACCATAGCAATAGGTTTCTAGTCCCCTCACCATATCTAGGTTTCTAGTCCCCTCACCATATCACTAGGTTTCTAGTCCTCTCACCATAGCAATAGGTTTCTAGTCCCCTCACCATAGCAATAGGTTTCTAGTCTCCTCACCATATCTAGGTTTCTAGTCCCCTCACCATAGCACTAGGTTTCTAGTCCCCTCACCATATCTAGGTTTCTAGTCCCCTCACCATAGCACTAGGTTTCTAGTCCCCTCACCATATCTAGGTTTCTAGTCCCCTCACCATTGCATTAGGTTTCTAGTCCCCTCACCATAGCAATAGGTTTCTAGTCCCCTCACCATAGCAATAGGTTTCTAGTCTCCTCACCATATCTAGGTTTCTAGTCCCCTCACCATAGCAATAGGTTTCTAGTCCCCTCACCATAGCAATAGGTTTCTAGGCCCCTCACCATAGCACTAGGTTTCTAGGCCCCTCACCATAGCACTAGGTTTCTAGTCCCCTCACCATAGCACTAGGTTTCTAGGCCCCTCACCATAGCACTAGGTTTCTAGGCCCCTCACCATAGCGCTAGGTTTCTAGTCCCCTCACTATAGCACTAGGTTTCTAGGCCCCTCACCATAGCATTAGGTTTCTAGTCCCCTCACCATAGCACTAGGTTTCTAGGCCCCTCACCATAGCACTAGGTTTCTAGTCCCCTCACCATATCTAGGTTTCTAGTCTCCTCACCATATCTAGGTTTCTAGTCTCCTCACCATTGCATTAGGTTTCTAGTCCCCTCACCATAGCAATACGTTTCTAGTCCCTTCACCATAGCACTAGGTTTCTAGGCCCCTCACCATAGCAATAGGTTTCTAGTCCCCTCACCATAGCACTAGGTTTCTAGTCCCCTCACCATATCTAGGTTTCTAGTCCCCTCACCATATCTAGGTTTCTAGGCCCCTCACCATAGCACTAGGTTTCTAGTCCCCTCACCATAGCACTAGGTTTCTAGTCCCCTCACCATATCTAGGTTTCTAGTCCCCTCACCATTGCATTAGGTTTCTAGTCCCCTCACCATAGCAATAGGTTTCTAGTCTCCTCACCATATCTAGGTTTCTAGTCCCCTCACCATAGCAATAGGTTTCTAGTCCCCTCACCATATCTAGGTTTCTAGTCCCCTCACCATAGCACTAGGTTTCTAGTCCCCTCACCATAGCAATAGGTTTCTAGTCCCCTCACCATAGCACTAGGTTTCTAGTCCCCTCACCATATCTAGGTTTCTAGTCCCCTCACAATTGCATTAGGTTTCTAGTCCCCTCACCATATCGAGGTTTCTAGTCCCCTCACCATAGCAATAGGTTTCTAGTCTCCTCACCATAGCGCTAGGTTTCTAGTCCCCTCACTATAGCACTAGGTTTCTAGTCCCCTCACCATAGCACTAGGTTTCTAGTCCCCTCACCATATCGAGGTTTCTAGTCCCCTCACCATAGCAATAGGTTTCTAGTCTCCTCACCATAGCGCTAGGTTTCTAGTCCCCTCACCATAGCAATAGGTTTCTAGTCCCCTCACCATAGCAATAGGTTTCTAGTCCCCTCACCATAGCACTAGGTTTCTAGTCCCCTCACCATAGCACTAGGTTTCTAGTCCCCTCACCATAGCAATAGGTTTCTAGTCCCCTCACCATAGCACTAGGTTTCTAGTCCCCTCACCATAGCACTAGGTTTCTAGTCCCCTCACCATATCTAGGTTTCTAGTCCCCTCACCATAGCACTAGGTTTCTAGTCCCCTCACCATAGCACTAGGTTTCTAGTCCCCTCACCATAGCACTAGGTTTCTAGTCCCCTCACCATAGCACTAGGTTTCTAGTCCCCTCACCATAGCAATAGGTTTCTAGTCCCCTCACCATAGCACTAGGTTTCTAGTCCCCTCACCATATCAAGGTGTCTAGTCACCGCTCAAGAGCTCTAGGTTTATAGTCCCCTCACCATAGCACTAGGTTTCTAGTCCCCTCACCATATCAATAGGTTTCTAGTCCCCTCACTATAGCACTAGGTTTCTAATCCCCTCACCATAGCACTAGGTTTCTAGTCCCCTCACCATATCACTAGGTTTCTAGTCCCCTCACCATAGCAATAGGTTTCTAGTCCCCTCACCATAGCAATAGGTTGCTAGTCTCCTCACCATATCTAGGTTTCTAGTCCCCTCACCATAGCAATAGGTTTCTAGTCCCCTCACCATAGCAATAGGTTTCTAGTCTCCTCACCATAGCACTAGGTTTCTAGTCCCCTCACCATAGCAATAGGTTTCTAGTCTCCTCACCATATCTAGGTTTCTAGTCCCCTCACCATAGCACTAGGTTTCTAGTCCCCTCACCATATCTAGGTTTCTAGTCCCCTCACCATAGCACTAGGTTTCTAGTCTCCTCACCATATCTAGGTTTCTAGTCCCCTCACCATAGCAATAGGTTTATAGTCCCCTCACCATAGCAATAGGTTTCTAGTCCCCTCACCATAGCACTAGGTTTCTAGTCCCCTCACCATAGCAATAGGTTTCTAGTCCCCTCACCATAGCACTAGGTTTCTAGTCCCCTCACCATAGCACTAGGTTTCTAGTCCCCTCACCATATCTAGGTTTCTAGTCCCCTCACCATAGCACTAGGTTTCTAGTCCCCTCACCATAGCACTAGGTTTCTAGTCCCCTCACCATAGCACTAGGTTTCTAGTCCCCTCACCATAGCACTAGGTTTCTAGTCCCCTCACCATAGCAATAGGTTTCTAGTCCCCTCACCATAGCACTAGGTTTCTAGTCCCCTCACCATATCTAGGTTTCTAGTCCCCTCACCATAGCACTAGGTTTCTAGTCCCCTCACCATAGCACTAGGTTTCTAGTCCCCTCACCATAGCAATAGGTTTCTAGTCCCCTCACTATAGCACTAGGTTTCTAGTCCCCTCACCATAGCACTAGGTTTCTAGTCCCCTCACCATATCACTAGGTTTCTAGTCCCCTCACCATAGCAATAGGTTTCTAGTCCCCTCACCATAGCAATAGGTTGCTAGTCTCCTCACCATATCTAGGTTTCTAGTCCCCTCACCATAGCAATAGGTTTCTAGTCCCCTCACCATAGCAATAGGTTTCTAGTCTCCTCACCATATCTAGGTTTCTAGTCCCCTCACCATAGCACTAGGTTTCTAGTCCCCTCACCATATCTAGGTTTCTAGTCCCCTCACCATAGCACTAGGTTTCTAGTCTCCTCACCATATCTAGGTTTCTAGTCCCCTCACCATAGCAATAGGTTTCTAGTCCCCTCACCATAGCAATAGGTTTCTAGTCCCCTCACCATAGCACTAGGTTTCTAGTCCCCTCACCATAGCACTAGGTTTCTAGTCCCCTCACCATAGCACTAGGTTTCTAGTCCCCTCACCATATCTAGGTTTCTAGTCTCCTCACCATTGCATTAGGTTTCTAGGCCCCTCACCATAGCACTAGGTTTCTAGGCCCCTCACCATAGCACTAGGTTTATAGTCCCCTCATCATAGCACTAGGTTTCTAGGCCCCTCACCATAGCACTAGGTTTCTAGTCCCCTCACCATAGCACTAGGTTTCTAGGCCCCTCACCATAGCACTAGGTTTCTAGTCCCCTCACCATAGCACTAGGTTTCTAGGCCCCTCACCATAGCACTAGGTTTCTAGTCCCCTCACCATATCTAGGTTTCTAGTCCCCTCACCATAGCAATAGGTTTCTAGGCCCCTCACCATAGCAATAGGTTTCTAGGCCCCTCAACATAGCACTAGGTTTCTAGTCCCCTCACCATATCTAGGTTTCTAGTCTCCTCACCATATCTAGGTTTCTAGTCTCCTCACCATTGCATTAGGTTTCTAGTCCCCTCACCATAGCAATAGGTTTCTAGTCCCCTCACCATAGCACTAGGTTTCTAGGCCCCTCACCATAGCAATAGGTTTCTAGTCCCCTCACCATAGCACTAGGTTTCTAGTCCCCTCACCATATCTAGGTTTCTAGTCCCCTCACCATATCTAGGTTTCTAGGCCCCTCACCATAGCACTAGGTTTCTAGTCCCCTCACCATAGCACTAGGTTTCTAGTCCCCTCACCATATCTAGGTTTCTAGTCCCCTCACCATTGCACTAGGTTTCTAGTCCCCTCACCATAGCAATAGGTTTCTAGTCCCCTCACCATAGCACTAGGTTTCTAGTCCCCTCACCATAGCACTAGGTTTCTAGTCCCCTCACCATATCTAGGTTTCTAGTCCCCTCACCATAGCACTAGGTTTCTAGTCCCCTCACCATAGCACAAGGTTTCTAGTCCCCTCACCATAGCACTAGGTTTCTAGTCCCCTCACCATAGCACTAGGTTTCTAGTCCCCTCACCATAGCACTAGGTTTCTAGTCCCCTCACCATAGCACTAGGTTTCTAGTCCCCTCACCATAGCACTAGGTTTCTAGTCCCCTCACCATATCTAGGTTTCTAGTCTCCTCACCATTGCATTAGGTTTCTAGGCCCCTCACCATAGCAATAGGTTTCTAGTCCCCTCACCATAGCACTAGGTTTCTAGGCCCCTCACCATAGCACTAGGTTTCTAGTCCCCTCATCATAGCACTAGGTTTCTAGTCCCCTCACCATAGCACTAGGTTTCTAGTCCCCTCACCATAGCACTAGGTTTCTAGGCCCCTCACCATAGCACTAGGTTTCTAGTCCCCTCACCATAGCACTAGGTTTCTAGGCCCCTCACCATAGCACTAGGTTTCTAGTCTCCTCACCATATCTAGGTTTCTAGTCTCCTCACCATTGCATTAGGTTTCTAGTCCCCTCACCATAGCAATAGGTTTCTAGTCCCCTCACCATAGCACTAGGTTTCTAGGCCCCTCACCATAGCAATAGGTTTCTAGTCCCCTCACCATAGCACTAGGTTTCTAGTCCCCTCACCATATCTAGGTTTCTAGTCCCCTCACCATATCTAGGTTTCTAGTCCCCTCACCATAGCAATAGGTTTCTAGGCCCCTCACCATAGCAATAGGTTTCTAGGCCCCTCAACATAGCACTAGGTTTCTAGTCCCCTCACCATATCTAGGTTTCTAGTCTCCTCACCATATCTAGGTTTCTAGTCTCCTCACCATTGCATTAGGTTTCTAGTCCCCTCACCATAGCAATAGGTTTCTAGTCCCCTCACCATAGCACTAGGTTTCTAGGCCCCTCACCATAGCAATAGGTTTCTAGTCCCCTCACCATAGCACTAGGTTTCTAGTCCCCTCACCATATCTAGGTTTCTAGTCCCCTCACCATATCTAGGTTTCTAGGCCCCTCACCATAGCACTAGGTTTCTAGTCCCCTCACCATAGCACTAGGTTTCTAGTCCCCTCACCATATCTAGGTTTCTAGTCCCCTCACCATTGCACTAGGTTTCTAGTCCCCTCACCATAGCAATAGGTTTCTAGTCCCCTCACCATAGCACTAGGTTTCTAGTCCCCTCACCATAGCACTAGGTTTCTAGTCCCCTCACCATATCTAGGTTTCTAGTCCCCTCACCATAGCACTAGGTTTCTAGTCCCCTCACCATAGCACTAGGTTTCTAGTCCCCTCACCATAGCACTAGGTTTCTAGTCCCCTCACCATAGCACTAGGTTTCTAGTCCCCTCACCATAGCAATAGGTTTCTAGTCCCCTCACCATAGCACTAGGTTTCTAGTCCCCTCACCATATCTAGGTTTCTAGTCCCCTCACCATAGCACTAGGTTTCTAGTCCCCTCACCATAGCACTAGGTTTCTAGTCCCCTCACCATAGCAATAGGTTTCTAGTCCCCTCACTATAGCACTAGGTTTCTAGTCCCCTCACCATAGCACTAGGTTTCTAGTCCCCTCACCATATCACTAGGTTTCTAGTCCCCTCACCATAGCAATAGGTTTCTAGTCCCCTCACCATAGCAATAGGTTGCTAGTCTCCTCACCATATCTAGGTTTCTAGTCCCCTCACCATAGCAATAGGTTTCTAGTCCCCTCACCATAGCAATAGGTTTCTAGTCTCCTCACCATAGCACTAGGTTTCTAGTCCCCTCACCATAGCAATAGGTTTCTAGTCTCCTCACCATATCTAGGTTTCTAGTCCCCTCACCATAGCACTAGGTTTCTAGTCCCCTCACCATATCTAGGTTTCTAGTCCCCTCACCATAGCACTAGGTTTCTAGTCTCCTCACCATATCTAGGTTTCTAGTCCCCTCACCATAGCAATAGGTTTCTAGTCCCCTCACCATAGCAATAGGTTTCTAGTCCCCTCACCATAGCACTAGGTTTCTAGTCCCCTCACCATAGCAATAGGTTTCTAGTCCCCTCACCATAGCACTAGGTTTCTAGTCCCCTCACCATAGCACTAGGTTTCTAGTCCCCTCACCATAGCACTAGGTTTCTAGTCCCCTCACCATAGCAATAGGTTTCTAGTCCCCTCACCATAGCACTAGGTTTCTAGTCCCCTCACCATATCTAGGTTTCTAGTCCCCTCACCATAGCACTAGGTTTCTAGTCCCCTCACCATAGCACTAGGTTTCTAGTCCCCTCACCATAGCAATAGGTTTCTAGTCCCCTCACTATAGCACTAGGTTTCTAGTCCCCTCACCATAGCACTAGGTTTCTAGTCCCCTCACCATATCACTAGGTTTCTAGTCCCCTCACCATAGCAATAGGTTTCTAGTCCCCTCACCATAGCAATAGGTTGCTAGTCTCCTCACCATATCTAGGTTTCTAGTCCCCTCACCATAGCAATAGGTTTCTAGTCCCCTCACCATAGCAATAGGTTTCTAGTCTCCTCACCATAGCACTAGGTTTCTAGTCCCCTCACCATAGCAATAGGTTTCTAGTCTCCTCACCATATCTAGGTTTCTAGTCCCCTCACCATAGCACTAGGTTTCTAGTCACCTCACCATATCTAGGTTTCTAGTCCCCTCACCATAGCACTAGGTTTCTAGTCTCCTCACCATATCTAGGTTTCTAGTCCCCTCACCATAGCAATAGGTTTCTAGTCCCCTCACCATAGCAATAGGTTTCTAGTCCCCTCACCATAGCACTAGGTTTCTAGTCCCCTCACCATAGCAATAGGTTTCTAGTCCCCTCACCATAGCACTAGGTTTCTAGTCCCCTCACCATAGCACTAGGTTTCTAGTCCCCTCACCATATCTAGGTTTCTAGTCCCCTCACCATAGCACTAGGTTTCTAGTCCCCTCACCATAGCACTAGGTTTCTAGTCCCCTCACCATAGCACTAGGTTTCTAGTCCGCCCACCATAGCACTAGGTTTCTAGTCCCCTCACCATAGCAATAGGTTTCTAGTCCCCTCACCATAGCACTAGGTTTCTAGTCCCCTCACCATATCTAGGTTTCTAGTCCCCTCACCATAGCACTAGGTTTCTAGTCCCCTCACCATAGCACTAGGTTTCTAGTCCCCTCACCATAGCAATAGGTTTCTAGTCCCCTCACTATAGCACTAGGTTTCTAGTCCCCTCACCATAGCACTAGGTTTCTAGTCCCCTCACCATATCACTAGGTTTCTAGTCCCCTCACCATAGCAATAGGTTTCTAGTCCCCTCACCATAGCAATAGGTTGCTAGTCTCCTCACCATATCTAGGTTTCTAGTCCCCTCACCATAGCAATAGGTTTCTAGTCCCCTCACCATAGCAATAGGTTTCTAGTCTCCTCACCATAGCACTAGGTTTCTAGTCCCCTCACCATAGCAATAGGTTTCTAGTCTCCTCACCATATCTAGGTTTCTAGTCCCCTCACCATAGCACTAGGTTTCTAGTCCCCTCACCATATCTAGGTTTCTAGTCCCCTCACCATAGCACTAGGTTTCTAGTCTCCTCACCATATCTAGGTTTCTAGTCCCCTCACCATAGCAATAGGTTTCTAGTCCCCTCACCATAGCAATAGGTTTCTAGTCCCCTCACCATAGCACTAGGTTTCTAGTCCCCTCACCATAGCACTAGGTTTCTAGTCCCCTCACCATAGCACTAGGTTTCTAGTCCCCTCACCATATCTAGGTTTCTAGTCTCCTCACCATTGCATTAGGTTTCTAGGCCCCTCACCATAGCAATAGGTTTCTAGTCCCCTCACCATAGCACTAGGTTTCTAGGCCCCTCACCATAGCACTAGGTTTATAGTACCCTCATCATAGCACTAGGTTTCTAGGCCCCTCACCATAGCACTAGGTTTCTAGTCCCCTCACCATAGCACTAGGTTTCTAGGCCCCTCACCATAGCACTAGGTTTCTAGTCCCCTCACCATAGCACTAGGTTTCTAGGCCCCTCACCATAGCACTAGGTTTCTAGTCCCCTCACCATATCTAGGTTTCTAGTCCCCTCACCATAGCAATAGGTTTCTAGGCCCCTCACCATAGCAATAGGTTTCTAGGCCCCTCAACATAGCACTAGGTTTCTAGTCCCCTCACCATATCTAGGTTTCTAGTCTCCTCACCATATCTAGGTTTCTAGTCTCCTCACCATTGCATTAGGTTTCTAGTCCCCTCACCATAGCAATAGGTTTCTAGTCCCCTCACCATAGCACTAGGTTTCTAGGCCCCTCACCATAGCAATAGGTTTCTAGTCCCCTCACCATAGCACTAGGTTTCTAGTCCCCTCACCATATCTAGGTTTCTAGTCCCCTCACCATATCTAGGTTTCTAGGCCCCTCACCATAGCACTAGGTTTCTAGTCCCCTCACCATAGCACTAGGTTTCTAGTCCCCTCACGATATCTAGGTTTCTAGTCCCCTCACCATTGCATTAGGTTTCTAGTCCCCTCACCATAGCAATAGGTTTCTAGTCCCCTCACCATAGCAATAGGTTTCTAGTCTCCTCACCATATCTAGGTTTCTAGTCCCCTCACCATAGCAATAGGTTTCTAGTCCCCTCACCATAGCAATAGGTTTCTAGTCTCCTCACCATAGCACTAGGTTTCTAGTCCCCTCACCATAGCAATAGGTTTCTAGTCCCCTCACCATAGCACTAGGTTTCTAGTCCCCTCACCATATCTAGGTTTCTAGTCCCCTCACAATTGCATTAGGTTTCTAGTCCCCTCACCATATCGAGGTTTCTAGTCCCCTCACCATAGCAATAGGTTTCTAGTCTCCTCACCATAGCGCTAGGTTGCTAGTCCCCTCACTATAGCACTAGGTTTCTAGTCCCCTCACCATAGCAATAGGTTTCTAGTCTCCTCACCATAGCGCTAGGTTTCTAGTCCCCTCACCATAGCACTAGGTTTCTAGTCCCCTCACCATAGCACTAGGTTTCTAGTCCCCTCACCATAGCACTAGGTTTCTAGTCCCCTCACCATAGCACTAGGTTTCTAGTCCCCTCACCATAGCACTAGGTTTCTAGTCCCCTCACCATATCTAGGTTTCTTGTCCCCTCACCATTGCATTAATTTTCTAGTCCCCTCACCATAGCAATAGGTTTCTAGTCCCCTCACCATAGCAATAGGTTTCTAGTCTCCTCACCATAGCACTAGGTTTCTAGTCCCCTCACCATAGCAATAGGTTTCTAGTCCCCTCACCATAGCACTAGGTTTCTAGTCCCCTCACCATATCTAGGTTTCTAGTCCCCTCACAATTGCATTAGGTTTCTAGTCCCCTCACCATATCGAGGTTTCTAGTCCCCTCACCATAGCAATAGGTTTCTAGTCTCCTCACCATAGCGCTAGGTTTCTAGTCCCCTCACCATAGCACTAGGTTTCTAGTCCCCTCACCATATCGAGGTTTCTAGTCCCCTCACCATAGCAATAGGTTTCTAGTCTCCTCACCATAGCAATAGGTTTCTAGTCCCCTCACCATAGCACTAGGTTTCTAGTCCCCTCACCATAGCACTAGGTTTCTAGTCCCCTCACCATAGCAATAGGTTTCTAGTCCCCTCACCATAGCACTAGGTTTCTAGTCCCCTCACCATAGCACTAGGTTTCTAGTCCCCTCACCATAGCACTAGGTTTCTAGTCCCCTCACCATAGCACTAGGTTTCTAGTCCCCTCACCATATCTAGGTTTCTAGTCCCCTCACCATAGCACTAGGTTTCTAGTCCCCTCACCATAGCAATAGGTTTCTAGTCCCCTCACCATAGCACTAGGTTTCTAGTCCCCTCACCATATCTAGGTTTCTAGTCCCCTCACCATTGCATTAGGTTTCTAGTCCCCTCACCATACCAATAGGTTTCTAGTCCCCTCACCATAGCAATAGGTTTCTAGTCTCCTCACCATATCTAGGTTTCTAGTCCCCTCACCATAGCAATAGGTTTCTAGTCCCCTCACCATAGCAATAGGTTTCTAGTCTCCTCACCATAGCACTAGGTTTCTAGTCCCCTCACCATAGCAATAGGTTTCTAGTCCCCTCACCATAGCACTAGGTTTCTAGTCCCCTCACCATATCTAGGTTTCTAGTCCCCTCACAATTGCATTAGGTTTCTAGTCCCCTCACCATATCGAGGTTTCTAGTCCCCTCACCATAGCAATAGGTTTCTAGTCTCCTCACCATAGCGCTAGGTTTCTAGTCCCCTCACCATAGCACTAGGTTTCTAGTCCCCTCACCATAGCAATAGGTTTCTAGTCTCCTCACCATAGCGCTAGGTTTCTAGTCCCCTCACCATAGCACTAGGTTTCTAGTCCCCTCACCATAGCACTAGGTTTCTAGTCCCCTCACCATAGCACTAGGTTTCTAGTCCCCTCACCATAGCACTAGGTTTCTAGTCCCCTCACCATAGCACTAGGTTTCTAGTCCCTCTCACCATAGCACTAGGTTTCTAGTCCCCTCACCATAGCAATAGGTTTCTAGTCCCCTCACCATAGCACTAGGTTTCTAGTCCCCTCACCATATCTAGGTTTCTAGTCCCCTCACCATAGCACTAGGTTTCTAGTCCCCTCACCATAGCACTAGGTTTCTAGTCCCCTCACCATAGCAATAGGTTTCTAGTCCCCTCACTATAGCACTAGGTTTCTAGTCCCCTCACCATAGCACTAGGTTTCTAGTCCCCTCACCATATCACTAGGTTTCTAGTCCCCTCACCATAGCAATAGGTTTCTAGTCCCCTCACCATAGCAATAGGTTGCTAGTCTCCTCACCATATCTAGGTTTCTAGTCCCCTCACCATAGCAATAGGTTTCTAGTCCCCTCACCATAGCAATAGGTTTCTAGTCTCCTCACCATAGCACTAGGTTTCTAGTCCCCTCACCATAGCAATAGGTTTCTAGTCTCCTCACCATATCTAGGTTTCTAGTCCCCTCACCATAGCACTAGGTTTCTAGTCCCCTCACCATATCTAGGTTTCTAGTCCCCTCACCATAGCACTAGGTTTCTAGTCTCCTCACCATATCTAGGTTTCTAGTCCCCTCACCATAGCAATAGGTTTCTAGTCCCCTCACCATAGCAATAGGTTTCTAGGCCCCTCACCATAGCACTAGGTTTCTAGTCCCCTCACCATAGCACTAGGTTTCTAGTCCCCTCACCATAGCACTAGGTTTCTAGTCCCCTCACCATATCTAGGTTTCTAGTCTCCTCACCATTGCATTAGGTTTCTAGGCCCCTCACCATAGCAATAGGTTTCTAGTCCCCTCACCATAGCACTAGGTTTCTAGGCCCCTCACCATAGCACTAGGTTTCTAGTCCCCTCACCATAGCACTAGGTTTCTAGGCCCCTCACCATAGCATTAGGTTTCTAGTCCCCTCACCATAGCACTAGGTTTCTAGGCCCCTCACCATAGCACTAGGTTTCTAGTCCCCTCACCATATCTAGGTTTCTAGTCTCCTCACCATTGCATTAGGTTTCTAGTCCCCTCACCATAGCAATAGGTTTCTAGTCCCCTCACCATAGCACTAGGTTTCTAGTCCCCTCACCATAGCACTAGGTTTCTAGTCCCCTCACCATAGCACAAGGTTTCTAGTCCCCTCACCATAGCACTAGGTTTCTAGTCCCCTCACCATATCTAGGTTTCTAGTCCCCTCACCATAGCACTAGGTTTCTAGTCCCCTCACCATAGCAATAGGTTTCTAGTCCCCTCACCATAGCACTAGGTTTCTAGTCCCCTCACCATAGCACTAGGTTTCTAGTCCCCTCACCATATCTAGGTTTCTAGTCCCCTCACCATAGCACTAGGTTTCTAGTCCCCTCACCATATCTAGGTTTCTAGTCCCCTCACCATTGCATTAGGTTTCTAGTCCCCTCACCATACCAATAGGTTTCTAGTCCCCTCACCATAGCAATAGGTTTCTAGTCTCCTCACCATATCTAGGTTTCTAGTCCCCTCACCATAGCAATAGGTTTCTAGTCCCCTCACCATAGCAATAGGTTTCTAGTCTCCTCACCATAGCACTAGGTTTCTAGTCCCCTCACCATAGCAATAGGTTTCTAGTCCCCTCACCATAGCACTAGGTTTCTAGTCCCCTCACCATATCTAGGTTTCTAGTCCCCTCACAATTGCATTAGGTTTCTAGTCCCCTCACCATATCGAGGTTTCTAGTCCCCTCACCATAGCAATAGGTTTCTAGTCTCCTCACCATAGCGCTAGGTTTCTAGTCCCCTCACCATAGCACTAGGTTTCTAGTCCCCTCACCATAGCAATAGGTTTCTAGTCTCCTCACCATAGCGCTAGGTTTCTAGTCCCCTCACCATAGCACTAGGTTTCTAGTCCCCTCACCATAGCACTAGGTTTCTAGTCCCCTCACCATAGCACTAGGTTTCTAGTCCCCTCACCATAGCACTAGGTTTCTAGTCCCCTCACCATAGCACTAGGTTTCTAGTCCCCTCACCATAGCACTAGGTTTCTAGTCCCCTCACCATAGCAATAGGTTTCTAGTCCCCTCACCATAGCACTAGGTTTCTAGTCCCCTCACCATAGCAATAGGTTTCTAGTCCCCTCACTATAGCACTAGGTTTCTAGTCCCCTCACCATAGCACTAGGTTTCTAGTCCCCTCACCATATCACTAGGTTTCTAGTCCCCTCACCATAGCAATAGGTTTCTAGTCCCCTCACCATAGCAATAGGTTGCTAGTCTCCTCACCATATCTAGGTTTCTAGTCCCCTCACCATAGCAATAGGTTTGTAGTCCCCTCACCATAGCAATAGGTTTCTAGTCTCCTCACCATAGCACTAGGTTTCTAGTCCCCTCACCATAGCAATAGGTTTCTAGTCTCCTCACCATATCTAGGTTTCTAGTCCCCTCACCATAGCACTAGGTTTCTAGTCCCCTCACCATATCTAGGTTTCTAGTCCCCTCACCATAGCACTAGGTTTCTAGTCTCCTCACCATATCTAGGTTTCTAGTCCCCTCACCATAGCAATAGGTTTCTAGTCCCCTCACCATAGCAATAGGTTTCTAGGCCCCTCACCATAGCACTAGGTTTCTAGTCCCCTCACCATAGCACTAGGTTTCTAGTCCCCTCACCATAGCACTAGGTTTCTAGTCCCCTCACCATATCTAGGTTTCTAGTCTCCTCACCATTGCATTAGGTTTCTAGACCCCTCACCATAGCAATAGGTTTCTAGTCCCCTCACCATAGCACTAGGTTTCTAGGCCCCTCACCATAGCACTAGGTTTCTAGTCCCCTCACCATAGCACTAGGTTTCTAGGCCCCTCACCATAGCATTAGGTTTCTAGTCCCCTCACCATAGCACTAGGTTTCTAGGCCCCTCACCATAGCACTAGGTTTCTAGTCCCCTCACCATATCTAGGTTTCTAGTCTCCTCACCATATCTAGGTTTCTAGTCTCCTCACCATTGCATTAGGTTTCTAGTCCCCTCACCATAGCAATAGGTTTCTAGTCCCCTCACCATAGCACTAGGTTTCTAGGCCCCTCACCATAGCAATAGGTTTCTAGTCCCCTCACCATAGCACTAGGTTTCTAGTCCCCTCACCATATCTAGGTTTCTAGTCCCCTCACCATATCTAGGTTTCTAGGCCCCTCACCATAGCACTAGGTTTCTAGTCCCCTCACCATAGCACTAGGTTTCTAGTCCCCTCACCATATCTAGGTTTCTAGTCCCCTCACCATTGCATTAGGTTTCTAGTCCCCTCACCATAGCAATAGGTTTCTAGTCCCCTCACCATAGCAATAGGTTTCTAGTCTCCTCACCATATCTAGGTTTCTAGTCCCCTCACCATAGCAATAGGTTTCTAGTCCCCTCACCATAGCAATAGGTTTCTAGTCTCCTCACCATAGCACTGGGTTTCTAGTCCCCTCACCATAGCAATAGGTTTCTAGTCCCCTCACCATAGCACTAGGTTTCTAGTCCCCTCACCATATCTAGGTTTCTAGTCCCCTCACAATTGCATTAGGTTTCTAGTCCCCTCACCATATCGAGGTGTCCCCTCACCATAGCAATAGGTTTCTAGTCTCCTCACCATAGCGCTAGGTTTCTAGTCCCCTCACTATAGCACTAGGTTTCTAGTCCCCTCACCATAGCAATAGGTTTCTAGTCTCCTCACCATAGCGCTAGGTTTCTAGTCCCCTCACCATAGCACTAGGTTTCTAGTCCCCTCACCATAGCACTAGGTTTCTAGTCCCCTCACCATAGCAATAGGTTTCTAGTCCCCTCACCATAGCACTAGGTTTCTAGTCCCCTCACCACAGCACTAGGTTTCTAGTCCCCTCACCATAGCACTAGGTTTCTAGTCCCCTCACCATAGCAATAGGTTTCTAGTCACGTCAATATAGCACTAGGTTTCTAGTCCCCTCACCATAGCAATAGGTTTCTAGTCTCCTCACCATAGCACTAGGTTTCTAGTCCCCTCACCATAGCACTAGGTTTCTAGTCCCCTCACCATAGCACTAGGTTTCTAGTCCCCTCACCATAGCAATAGGTTTCTAGTCCCCTCACCATAGCACTAGGTTTCTAGTCCCCTCACCATATCTAGGTTTCTAGTCCCCTCACCATTGCATTAGGTTTCTAGTCCCCTCACCATAGCAATAGGTTTCTAGTCCCCTCACCATAGCAATAGGTTTCTAGTCTCCTCACCATATCTAGGTTTCTAGTCCCCTCACCATAGCAATAGGTTTCTAGTCCCCTCACCATAGCAATAGGTTTCTAGTCTCCTCACCATAGCACTAGGTTTCTAGTCCCCTCACCATAGCAATAGGTTTCTAGTCCCCTCACCATAGCACTAGGTTTCTAGTCCCCTCACCATATCTAGGTTTCTAGTCCCCTCACAATTGCATTAGGTTTCTAGTCCCCTCACCATATCGAGGTTTCTAGTCCCCTCACCATAGCAATAGGTTTCTACTCTCCTCACCATAGCGCTAGGTTTCTAGTCCCCTCACCATAGCACTAGGTTTCTAGTCCCCTCACCATATCGAGGTTTCTAGTCCCCTCAACATAGCAATAGGTTTCTAGTCTCCTCACCATAGCAATAGGTTTCTAGTCCCCTCACCATATCTAGGTTTCTAGTCCCCTCACCATATCTAGGTTTCTAGTCCCCTCACCATAGCAATAGGTTTCTAGTCCCCTCACCATAGCACTAGGTTTCTAGTCCCCTCACCATATCTAGGTTTCTAGTCCCCTCACAATTGCATTAGGTTTCTAGTCCCCTCACCATATTGAGGTTTCTAGTCCCCTCACCATAGCACTAGGTTTCTAGTCCCCTCACCATAGCAATAGGTTTCTAGTCCCCTCACCATAGCACTAGGTTTCTAGTCCCCTCACTATAGTACTAGGTTTCTAGTCCCCTCACCATAGCACTAGGTTTCTAGTCCCCTCACCATAGCACTAGGTTTCTAGTCCCCTCACCATAGCACTAGGTTTCTAGTCCCCTCACCATAGCACTAGGTTTCTAGTCCCCTCACCATAGCACTAGGTTTCTAGTCCCCTCACCATATCTAGGTTTCTAGTCCCCTCACCATTGCATTAGGTTTCTAGTCCCCTCACCATACCAATAGGTTTCTAGTCCCCTAACCATAGCAATAGGTTTCTAGTCTCCTCACCATATCTAGGTTTCTAGTCCCCTCACCATAGCAATAGGTTTCTAGTCCCCTCACCATAGCAATAGGTTTCTAGTCTCCTCACCATAGCACTAGGTTTCTAGTCCCCTCACCATAGCAATAGATTTCTAGTCCCCTCACCATAGCACTAGGTTTCTAGTCCCCTCACCATATCTAGGTTTCTAGTCCCCTCACAATTGCATTAGGTTTCTAGTCCCCTCACCATATCGAGGTTTCTAGTCCCCTCACCATAGCAATAGGTTTCTAGTCTCCTCACCATAGCGCTAGGTGTCTAGTTCCCTCACCATAGCACTAGGTATCTAGTCCCCTCACCATATCTAGGTTTCTAGTCCCCTCACCATAGCACTAGTTTCTAGTAGTCTAGTAGTCATTTAGGCAGGTTCATTTGGCATTCGTAGGAACAGGGACTATGGTGGTTTGCTTGAAACATGTAAGTATTACAGATGGGGCCAGAGTTTGAAAATGTCAGTAAATACACTTGCCAGCTGGTCAGCGCATGCTCTGAGTATGCATCCTGGTAATCCGTCTGGCCCTGAAATATTTACCTGTTTAAAGGTCTTACGCACATTGTCTACGAAGAGCGTAATCACACAGTCATGCAGAACAGCTGAAACTCTGACACATGGTTCAGTGTTGCTTGCCTCGAAGCGAGCATAGAAGGCATTTCGCTTTTTGGTGGGCTCGCGTCACTGTGCAGCTCTCAGCTGGGTTTCTTTTTGTAATCCGTGATAGTTTGCAAGCCCTGCCACATCCGACGAGTGTCCGAGCTGGTGTATTAGGATTCAAACATAGTCCTGCACTGACACTTTGCTTGTTTGATGGTTTGTCGGAGGGCGTAGCGGGATTTCTTATAACCATCCGGATTAGTGTCCTGCTCCCTGCGAGCTGCTCTAGCCTTTAGCTCAGTGCAAATGTTGCCTATAATCCATGGCTTCTGGTTGTCGATATGTACGTATGATCACTGTGGAGACAACGCAATCTGACCACATCCGAATTAAGTGCGTCACTGGTACTTCCTGTTTGAGCTTTTGCTTGTCAGCAGGAATCAGGACGATAGAGTTATGGTCTGTTTGCCAAATGGAGGGTGGGGGAGAGCTTTGTATGCATCGCTGTGTGTGTAGTAAAGGTGATATAGAGTTTTTAACCCTCTATTTGCACAAGTTAGATGCTGGTAGAAATGATGTGAAACTTATTTCAGTTTTCCTGCATTAAATTCACCGGACACTAGGAGCGTAACCTCCGGATAAGCATTTTCTTGTTTGCTTATGGCCCTATACGGCTAGTTGTGTGAGGTCTTTGTACCATAGTATGGTCTACAGCTTATCATGAGGTACTCCAACTCAGGCGAGCAGAACCTAGAGACTTCCTAGATATTAGAGATTGCGCATCAGCTATAGTTAATAAAGAGACACACCCCCCCCTCCCAATCTTACCGTACTCTGCAGTTCTTTCCTGCTAATGCGTAGAAAACCCAGCTAACTGTATATTATCCATGTCCTGGTTCAGCCATGACTCCGAGAAGCATAGTGTATTACAGTTCTTAATGTCCCGTTGATAAGATAGTCTCAAACGGAGAACATCTGCCAATAGAACAGAGGGTAGTGACGATTTATTAATTCACAGCCGTAGTCTCATCAGGGTGCACGGGCGCCCGGCCTATATAGAGCCGTCTTCGCCTCCTTCAAGTGTCAGGGATTAAGGCCTGGTCCGGGATATTCAATGACTTTCGCCTACGACTCTTTGAAGTGGAAGTCCTCGTCCAAATAGAGGTGATAGCAGTTCTGTTGTCCAGAAGCATTTTTTCGATCATGAGCTCGTTTCGGAAACATTAAGCACAAAAATACGATCAGCACCAAAAAAATACACAAAAAAAATCACAATTGGTCAGGAGCCCGTAAAATGGATGCCATCGCGTGATGCCAGCCATTGCATGTTTGAAAATCAGCAGTTTGATAGCAGAACGGGTGTTTGGGAATCTAAGAGTTGGGCTTGGAGTGAGCTTTTCCCCCTGGATGACAGGTCCAGGAAGGAAGGAACCTCTGGCCTTTATTTATAACACATAGTTTCATCTGTGGGATTTTCAAAGGGTGGAGGCTTTGGCTTTTTCCCATTCCATAGCGTTTGTTTTGGCTTTTTTTTTTGTGAGTCTCTGACAATGTATTGGTTTCCGGAGTGACACTTCTCTAGGCCCGCGTTCCCTAGGATGGTGTTTACTACTTAAAAGACTGCTGAAGTGTTATTGTTGGACATGGAGAGTGTGATGGGGTTTATACGATTGTTTCTTGTCCTCTGACTATTTTCCAATAAGGTCCACCTAGAGAAGGATAGTGAAAAATGACCTTGGCATTCAGACCTTGAAACAATTGTATGTTGAAAGGGGGTCTCTGGTGTGGCAAATCATTAGTCTTTCTGTCGAAAATATCCTTTGTTTTTTTCCTAGTGAAATTCCATGTGAGCTATTTAACTTGGATTAGAACAACTGAGAGACAGTAATGGATGTGTTGTTCTATTGTACGGGATAACACATAATAAACATCTATATAGTTCATCCTTTGTTGAAAGGGGACAGAAAGTTAGTATTTAAACACACACAGATACACACACACACACACACACACACACCTTGTCCCTTTGACGGCTGTCCCAGGCCTAGTCACCGGTGGCACCATCAACCATCATTAAGCCAAGACAGCGGGTGACAAATTAGCCCTTCATCAAAGGCCATATAATTTGGAAGCTGTATCATCCGAGGACAAACAGTGGTGTCAGCTGACACTGTCAACCTATCAACCTCTCCCCTCAGGGGATAGGACCACCCATACACACCCCCATACCCAATCACAGTCTTCCCTCTAGGGGAAGTTGCCCATACATGCTGATCTTGGGTCAGTTTTTCATTTCTACCACTAATGTCTACGGTTAGGATTGGGGGAGAGGAAGCTCTTCCCAGTTCTGTACTTAGGGGAAACGTCTTTTCAACCTCTACCTGTCCGAGTCTGTAATACCAACATGTTTCAAGCAGACCACCATAGTCCCTGTGCCCAAGAACACTACTATAACCTTCCTAAATGACTACCGACACGTTTCACTCATGTCTGTAGCCATGAAGTGCTTTGAAAGACTGGTCATGGCTCACATCAACACCATTATCCCAGAAACCGTAAACCCACTCCAATTTGCATACCACCCCAACAAATCCACAGATGACGCAATCTCTATTGCACTCCACACTGCCCTTTCCCACCTGGACAAAAGGAACACCTATGTGAGAATGATATTCATTGACTACAGCTCAGCATTCAACACCATAGTGCCCTCAAAACTCATCATTAAGCTAAAGACCTTGGAACAACAAGTGGTAGGTGACACAACAGTGGTAGGCCTGATCACCGACAACAACGAGACAGTCTATAGGGAGGAGATTAGAGACCTGGTCATGTGGTGCCAGGACAACAATCTCTCCCTCAAGACAAAGGAGATGATTGTGGACTTCAGGAAAAAGAGGAACGAGCATCCTGACTGGTTGCATCACTGCCTGGTATGGCAACTGCTCGGCCTCCGACCGCAAGGCACTACAGAGGGTAGTGTGTATGGCCCAGTACATCCCTGGGTTCAAGCTTCCTGCCATCCAGGTGGTGTCAGAGGAAGGCCCTAGTCCAAGCCACCCTAGTCATAGACTGTTCTCTCTGCTATCACTTGGCAAGCGGTACAGGAGCGCCAAGTCTAGGTCCAAGAGGTTTCTAAACAAGCTATAAGACTCCTGAACTTCTAATCAAATGGTTACCCAGATTATTTGCATTGTGCCCCCCTTCTACACCGCTGCTACTCTCTGTTGTTATCTATGCATAGTCACTTTAATTACTCTACCTACATGTACATATACATGAACAAACCAGTGCCCCCTCACATTGACTCTGTACCGGTACCCCCCTGTATACAGTTTCGCAATTGTTATTTTACTGCTGCTCTTTAATTACTTGTTACTTTTGTTACATGCATTGTTGGTTGGGGCTTGTAAGTAAGCATTTCACTGTAATATCTACACCTGAACTAAGACCATTCCTAACTACTTAGAACCAATCCTATCTAATTAGTACCAATTAAGTTCAATCCTAACTACTAAGTACCAATTTTTATTTTACCTTTATTTAACTAGGCAAGTCATTTAAGAACAAATTCTTATTTTCAATGACTGCCTAGGAACAGTCGGTTAACTGCCTTGTTCAGGGGCAGAACGACAGATTTTTACATTGTCAGCTCGTGGATTCGATCTTGCAACCTTTCGGTTACTGGTCCAACGCTCTAACCACTAGACTACCTGCGGCCCCGATTAAGACCATTCCTACTTAGTACCAATTAAGGTCAATCCTAACTACTTAGTACCAATTAAGGTCATTTCCTTTTGCCACGTAATTTCTAAGTTGCAGCCTGGTCAATATCTGGCTTTCAAATACAAACTTCACCTAAAAATGACAAATAACAAATGACAAAATATCTTAGTAAGCAGGAAAGCACCTCAGCTGGTGCGTATCACTCCGCTCCTGATACCATAGAAATAGAATGAGTTTACCAGTCAAATTGCCAGGGTTAAAGCACCCAAGACCGTTCTCTTCATTATATTTCTATGCCTGACACACTCCTGTCCTCCTCCACCCTGCATGGCGCTGCTTAAATTCATTAAGAAAAGGTGCCAGTTACCATTGGACCCTGGAGAAATCAAACGAGGCAAATTACAGACTTCGTTTTGTTTTAGGTAATTCTGACAGGGGACGGCTGCTGTGGGAACTGGGGTTGGGGGGGGGGGGGGGGGGGCTGGAGGGGGGGATACCATGTAAACAAGATGGTGATGTCTGATAAAAGGGCTCCAATGACAAATTGCTGATCGTGTCTAGGGATAGAGGTGAGTGAGGAAGTAAATTGATTAGCCTTTTATTTTTTACCCAAAACATCCATCTTGGGAGTGGTGGGCTGAGGCATGGAGGGAGGTAGGGATGGAGGGAGGGGGTAAATTAGCTGGGATCCACCCTCGCTGACGTACTGATTGCTCCGGGGGGCCCTGAACAGAAGAAATGGCCCGCTCTGCTCGTTTATACCCTGGCACACATATACACGCTCGCACAGACACACACACTCACTGAAACCCTTGTACACACACACACACACACACACACACACACACACACACACACACACACACACACACACACACACACACACACACACACACACACAGACACACAGACAGACACACAGACACACACACTCACTGAAACCCTTGTACACACACACACACACACACACACACACACACACACACAGACACACACACTCACTGAAACCCTTGTACACACACACACACACACACACACATACATACATACATACATACATACATAAGGGTTTATACCCTGGCACACATATACACGCTCGCACAGACACACACACTCACTGAAACCCTTGTACACACACACACACACACACACACACACACACACACACACACACACACACACACACACACACACACACACAGACACACAGACAGACACACAGACACACACACTCACTGAAACCCTTGTACACACACACACACACACACACACACACACACAGACACACACACTCACTGAAACCCTTGTACACACACACACACACACACACACATACATACATACATACATACATACATAAGGGTTAAAATAATGGAAACATGAGTAAAAGATTCAAAATATATTGAAAGGTGTGGTTCCTGAGTTAATTAAGCAATTAAGATCCCATCTTAATAAAAATGCTGGGCAGGCCATTATTTTGGCTATGCCCCCATAGGATGGCAATGCCCCTTATCCACAGTGCACGAGTGGTCACTGAATGCTTTGATGAGCATGAAAACTATATGACATGGCCGTTTGAATCACCAGCTCACGACCCAGTTGAAAGCGTATGGTAGATTCTTGAGCGGTGCCTGAGACGGCGTTTTCCACCACAAATCAACAAAACACCAAATTATGGAATTTCTCATGACAGAATATTTCCAATCGATTTCAAGACATTTGTAGAATCTAAAACAAAGGTGCATTGAAGCCGTTCTGGCTCGTGGTGGTCCAAGTGGGGCGGCAAGTGTAGCCTAGTGGTTAGAGCGTTGGACTAGTAACCGAAAGGTTGCAAGTTCAAATCCCTGAGCTGACAAGGTACAACAAGTCTGTTGTTCTGCACCTGAACAACGCAGTTAACCCACTGTTCCTAGGCTGTAATTGAAAATAAGAAATTGTTCTTAACTGACTTGCCTAGTTAAATAAAGTTAAAATTGTTATATATTTTTTTTACTTCCTTTAATAAGACACCATGTTCGTGTTACCTTTATTTTGGCAGGTACCTACTGTACCTACTGTACATACTGTACATACTGTACCTACTGTACATACTGTACATACTGTACCTACTATACATACTGTACCTACTGTACCTACTGTACCTACTGTACATACTACTGTACATACTGTACCTACTGTACCTACTGTACATACTGTACCTACTGTACCTACTGTACCTACTGTACCTACTGTACATACTACTGTACATACTGTACATACTGTACCTACTATACATACTGTACATACTGTACCTACTGTACCTACTGTACCTACTATACATACTGTACCTACTGTACCTACTGTACCTACTGTACCTACTATACATACTGTACCTACTGTACCTACTGTACCTACTGTACATACTACTGTACATACTGTACCTACTGTACCTACTGTACATACTGTACCTACTGTACCTACTGTACCTACTGTACATACTGTACATACTGTACCTACTGTACATACTGATATACCATACTGATATACCTTTGTTGATGATTTGGCAGGAATGCATAATGTTAAGAGTGCTTAATAGCCCGTAGTGCATAGATTCTACTGACAGGAAACCGTTTCTAGGGATTTCTCATTTCTCTCTGGGATGTCTTTTTCAATTGCTTTTTCCCCCCCAAAACCTAACTAGCATAACATGTCACGGGTCGGGTTCTGTATCGCTCCAAAATGATTAAGTCAAGTATTTAAAGTAACAAAACATTTGCGACACCTTCCTAATATTGAGTTGCACCCCTTTTTTTTTGCATGGACTCCACACGGTGACGATAGCGTTCCACAGGGATGCTGGTCCATGTTGACTCTAATGCTTCCCACAGTTGTGTCAAATTGGCTGGATGTCCTTTGGGTGGTGGACCATTCTTGATACACACGGGAAACTGTTGAGCGTGAAAAATCCACTTTTTTTTGGTTATTTCATAGTTTTGATGTTATTCTATTATTCTACAATGTATAGTAAAAATAAAGAAAACCCTGGAATGAGGAGGTGTATCCAAACTTTCGACTGGTACTGTGTGTCTATGAATGTATATATATATATAGAGAGAGAGAATAATATTACAATGCAAAACACAATGTATATATATATATGCAACTCATTTATATATATATATATATATTGTCACGCCCTGGCTTTAGTTATCTTTGTTTTCTTTATTACTTATTATTTTGGTTAGGCCAGGGTGTGACATGGGTGATTTATGTGTTTTGTCTTGTCTAGGGTTTTTTGTAGATTTATGGGGTTGTGTTCTTTTAGGTGTCTAGGTAAGTCTATGGTTGCCTAGAGTGGTTCTCAATCAGAGGCAGGTGTTTATCATTGTCTCTGATTGGGAAGCCATATTCTTTGGGTATTTTGTGGGTGATTGTTTCCTGTCTTTGTGTTTTATGCACCAGTTAGGACTGTTACGGTTTTCACGTTTATTGTTTTGTAGTTTGTTCATGTTTGAGTTTTCTTATTAAAAAACCATGAACTATAACCACGCTGCGTTTTGGTCCGCCTCTCCTTCCCAGGAAGAAAGCCGTGACATATATGTATATATATTGCGTTTTGCATTTCCAGGGAAACAATTGCGTGCACATTTTAACGACTCATCGACTCCTGTGAAGTATCTTCGTTATTATATTCATTCATTTTTTTTAGACAATTTTCCACCTGGCCAAGAGTAAAATCATTCTAGTTATTTTCCTGTACTGTGATGGTGGTGTGTGATTGGAGAAGTCCTGGTTCGTTAAGCCTGTGGCCTGGGGGCTTGTTTGTATTAATGGAATAGATCAATAGACCTCTCTTCCCACTGCCTTACAGTAAAGGTGCTTAAGTATTTATGAATTAATTGACTTCCTCCATCCAAATAAGAGCCCATCGTGTGAGTCGGGATGCGGACGGAGGTCACAGGCTCTCTGGGTATTGGGGGGTAATAAATATGCACTTTTTTTTTACCGCACAATAACCTATGGAGCTGGCAGCTACCACAGCGTAATTTATGGGCGTGGAGCTGCCCAAGATGGAAGGATAAGGCCACTCCAAATATTGTCTGGATGTCCTTTGAATTTTTAGCAAGGTACATCATAGTACATAATTTCATGTTATTTTTTTACCTTTATTTAACTAGGCAAGTCAGTTAAGAACAAATTCTTATTTTCAATGACGGCCTAGGAACAGTGGGTTAACTGCCTGTTCAGGGGCAGAATGACAGTTATAGTTCAGCTCGGGGGTTGGAACTTGCAACCTTCCGGTTACTAGTCCAACTCTCTAACCGCTAGGCTACCCTGCCGCCCCATCGTAATTATAAAATGGTTGAAATAAAGAATAGAGAATGTGTATCATTCTCTACAGTCTGTTGAGAGGTGAATAAAGTTTCCAGAAACTATTCTTTCAAAAAGATGGCTAGCTGAGGCAAAATTATTATTAAAAGCACCAATTTTGTCTATTATGGGACCAGAGTCATAATCCGCTGAGGCAATGAAGGGAAGTTGATTTCAGAGATTTGACTACTTTCCAGAAGTTCGCTGGATTCCCACTGTATTCATATAAACAGTTCAAGAAGAACAGTTTGGACACACCTACTCATTCCAGGGGTTTTCTTTATTTTTACTATTTTTTTACAATGTGGAATAATAGTGAAGACATCAAAACTATGAAATAACACATATGGAATCATGCAGTAACCCAAAAATTGCTAAACAAATCAAAATATATTTTATATTT
Source organism: Oncorhynchus clarkii lewisi (assembly GCF_045791955.1). NCBI lineage: Eukaryota > Metazoa > Chordata > Actinopteri > Salmoniformes > Salmonidae > Oncorhynchus > Oncorhynchus clarkii. The sequence continues at coordinate 6,892,354 of NC_092147.1, forward strand.
GAGATTCTTCAAAGTAGCACCCTCTTGGCATTCTCTCAACCAGCTTCATGAGGTAGTCACCTGGAATGCTTTTCCAACAGTCTTGAAGGAGTTCCCACATATGCTGAGCACTCGTTGGCTGCTTTTCCTTCACTCAGAAGCGTGCTACATTGCAGACCAATCCAAACTCATATCTCGGCATGTCCAGCCCATCAATTATCTCAGCCAATCAAATAAAACAATTCCATATGCAAGCTAAACATTCCCCCTCCCCCAATGTCTTTGACTAAAGAATTTATAATAATAATGCTGTTTTCAACTTATATAGCGCTATTCATTACAGAAATACATCTCAAAGTGCTATAAAGCAACAACAACTTAAACAACTTGAAAGTAACTTAAAAACAACATCATTAATCATCATGAGTTAATCGATGGTCAAGAGACTTAAGGTTGAGAAAGATCATGGCTTCAGTGAGGTCAGCGGAGGGAGGTCGTCACCAAAAGGTAGAGGCGGGAGCAGACAGGTAGCAACATGTACAGCAACTCTCTGCCTGGGGCGACCTCACGGCACCATGGCAGCCACGGAATTGAAGTATTATGTGCATGTGTGTGTGTGTGTGTGTGTGTGTGTGTGTGTGTGTGTGTGTGTGTGTGTGTGTGTGTGTGAGGTCGCACACACACACACACACACACACACACTACCTCTGTTGTCCCATTCCACTTCAATGGCTGTGCGAAGTTCCTGGATATTGGTGAGAACTGGAACAAGCTGTCCACATCAATCCAGAGCATCCCAAACATGCTTAATGGGTGTTGACATGTCTGGTGAATATGCAGGTCATGGAAGAACTGGGACATTTTCAGTTTTCAGGATTTGTGTACAGATCCTTGTGACATAGGGCCGTGCATTATCATGCTGAAATATGAGGTGATGGTGGCAGATGAATGGCATGACAATGGGCCTCAGCATGTCGTCATGGTATCTCTGTGTATTGAGGTCAAGACCCTGGTGAAGATGACGAGCACGCAGACAAGCTTCCCTGAGACGGTTTTTGCCAGTTTGTGAAATTCTTCGGAAGTGCAAACCTACAGTTTCATAAGCTGTCCGGGAGGCTGGACTTAGACGATCCCGCAGTTGAAGAAGTCGGATGTGGAGGTCCTGGGCTGGCGTGGTTACATGCGGTCTGTGGTTGTGAGGCCGGTTGGACTTACTGTCAAATTCCCCAAAACGACAATATGGTAGAGAAATACATTTTTTGTCCATCAATTCTTTGGCCACAGCTCTGGTGGACATTCTTGCAGTCGTCATGCTAATTGCACACTATCTCAACTTGAGATATCTCCCTCAAAACATGAGACATCTGTGGAATTGTGTTGTGTAACAAAACTGCACATTTAAGAGTGGTCTTTTATTGACGCCAGAACAAGGTGTACCCGTGTAATGACCATGCTGTTTAATCAGCTTCCTGATATGCCACACCTGTCAGGGGGATGGATTTTTTTCGGCAAAGGAGAAATGCTCACTAACAGGAAAACAGAAAACTAACAGGGATGTAAACAAATGCGTGAAGTTGTTTAGTAAAGCGGCAACCCTGAACTGAAACGCAAAGTTTATTCCCCTCCACAGTTTCGGTAAAAAGCTGAGGGATCGGCCTAGACAAACGTAACCACTTTTAAATCCATAGAATACACAATGGATGCATGGACTGACCATCCATGATATAAAAAAATATATAGTTTTAACCATGTTTTTAGGCTATAGAGTGTTTGCATTTACTTTGTTTAAAACGTAAGAGTAAATGTGAAGTTTTCTTACATGTGAAACTGCAAATTTTATTTTCTACTTTCATATGTGGAAGTTCACCTTGTGGAAAAAAATCCGGTGAAAATCCTAGTTGATGTAGTTGATGATGACATGTAAAACAACACCTTCAAATGTTAAATACTCCACTTTCACATATGTAATTGCATTTTCACATGTGTAAAACAATCATGTTTAAAAATCTAATTTACAGTTTCAAATGTGAAAAACTGACATTCACATGTGGAATTGCAATTTCACATGAAAAACAATCACGTTTTCACAAAGTGGAGTATTTCACGTGAAACTGCATATCCAATTCTCACATGAAAGTTTTGAACATGTGAAAATGCAATTCCACATGTGAAGCTGCAATTCACATGTGGAGGTGAAAACATGGTGTTCTCCTCAAAAGGTGGTGTTAACATGTGAACTCTAAATATAATACAGTACATGTGTTGCCATTGTAGAATGTGAATTTAATATTAGACAAATTACCATTTGATTAAAGACTGCTATTCGGGGGGGAAAATATACAAATATTTTGTATTTATTCTGGGGAGGTTTGGACATATTCACAGTCTGCACTTTAAGCCATCTAAATCATGTGATGTCATCCGTTTGGTTTTGTACGCAGCCCCTGTGCTGAAGGCTCTCTCGACACTTGGGTGGTATCGAGCTGTTAGCCCAGTATAAAGGGGAAACATGTTGAACAAGCTTCTTCCTTGCCACGGTCAAGCGACTGTGGGAGTAGGTTTGGCAACCAACCACCCAGAGAAAACAGTGTGGCCCGCCGCCACTTATGACGGAGGGAGAAATTAGAGGCTATGGGGACTCTTTCTCCAAGTGGGGTTGTCTTTCTGCTAAAAACACTGCCCCTAAAATTCATTATATCTCCTCTTTAAAATAAGTTGACTTTATTTATTTGTTTCTTATTTCTGAAACGGGATCCTGAAACGGTTATACAAAAGGAATCTCCTTTTCCTCTAAAGGAATTGCGTTTTACTTTTTTGGGAGGCAAAGATCTTTTTTTTATTTGCCGCTAGGCCTGCCAGTGTCCAGCTGTGATATTATCTCCCGGCGATTTAGGTGAGACCACACCTTTAGCCCTTTAACCCCGACGCAGCAACCAGACAAGAAAACCATATGTGTTTTTAGGAAAACTCGCTTTTAAAAATGCATCTTAGACATGTACAGTCGTGGCCAAAAGTTTTGAGAATGACACAAATATTAATTTTCACAAAGTTTGCTGCTTCAGTGTCTTTAGATATTTTTTGTCAGATGTTTCTATGGAATACTGAAGTTTAATTATAAGCATTTCATAAGTGTCAAAGGCTTTTATTGACAATTACATGAAGTTGATGCAGAGTCAATATTTGCAGTGTTGACCCTTCTTTTTCAAGACCTCTGCAATCCGCCCTGGCATGCTGTCAATTAACTTCTGGGCCACATCCTGACTGATGGCAGCCCATTCTTGCATAATCAATGCTTGGACTTTGTCAGAATTTGTGGGTTTTTGTTTGTCCACCCGCCTCTTGAGGATTGACCACAAGTTCTCAATGTGATTAAGGTCTGGGGAGTTTCCTGGCCATGGACCCAAAATATAGATGTTTTGTTCCCCGAGCCACTTAGTTATCATGCTCCATCATGCTGCAAAAGGCATTGTTCGTCAACAAACTTTTCCTGGATGGTTGTGAGAAGTCGCTCTCGGAGGATGTGTTGGTATCATTCTTTATTCATGGCTGTGTTCTTAGGACAAATTGTGAGTGAGCCCACTCCCTTGGCTGAGAAGCAACCCCACACATGAATAGTCTCAGGATGCTTTACTGTTGGCATGATACAGGACTGATGGTAGCGCTCACCTTGTCTTCTCCAGGACAAGCTTTTTTCCGGACGCCACAAACAATCGGAAAGGGGATTCATCAGAAAAAATGACTTTACCACACTCCTCAGCAGTCCAAACCTTGTACCTTTTGCAGAATATCAGTCTGTCCCTGATGTTTTCCCTGGACAGAAGTGGCTTCTTTGCTGCCCTTCTTGACACCAGGCCATCCTCCAAAAGTCTTCGCCTCACTGTGCGTGCAGATGCATTCACACCTGCCTGCTGCCATTCCTGAGCAAGCTCTGTACTGGTGGTACCCCGATCCCGCAGCTGAATCAACTTTAGGAAACGGTCATAGCGCTTGCTGGACTTTCTTAGGCACCCTGAAGCCTTCTTCACAACAATTGAACCGCTCTCCTTAACGTTCTTGATGATCTGATAAATGGTTGATTTAGGTGTAATCTTACTGGTAGCAATATCCTTGCCTGTGAAGCCATTTTTGTGCAAAGCAATGATGACGGCACGTGTTTCCTTGCAGGTAACCATGGTTGACATGATTCCAAGCACCACCCTCCTTTTGAAGCTTCCAGTCTGTAATTCGAACTCAATCAGCATGACAGAGTGATCTCCATCCTTCTCCTCGTCAACACTCGCACCTGTGTTAAGGAGAGAATCACTGACATGATGTCAGCTGGTCCTTTTGTGGCAGGGCTGAAATGCAGTGGAAATGTTTTTTGTGTGATTCAGTTCATTTGCATAGCAAAGAGGGACTTTGCAATTAATTGCAATTCATCTGATCACTCTTCATCACATTCTGGAGTATATGCAAATTGCCATCATACAAACTGAGGCAGCAGACTTTGTGAAAATTAATATTTGTGCCATTCTCAAAACCTTTGGCCACAACTGTATAGTGCGTCTTCTCCCTAGGAGTAAATTAAATAACAGTTCACATCCTCCAACACTAATACCAGCCACCTACATTGAAAATTAAACTTGTGGATATGAATATTGTTAATAAATACTGCATACTGTTAATAAATACTGAATACTATTAATAAATACTGAATACTGTTCATGTTCATTCCAGGATCAACTCAGTGTTCAGAATGTATTAACAGTGTTCGTGTTCAGTCCAAGATCAACTCAGTATTCAGTATATAGTAACAGTGTTCATGTTCAATCTTTTTAGGGGAGTCATTGGTAGTTATCACACAGCCATTTTTCTTTCTGGGGAAGTCATTGGTAGTTATCACACAGCCATGTATCTTTTTGGGGAAGTCATTGGTAGTTAGTTATCACACAGCCATTTTTCTTTTTTAGGGAAGTCATTGGTAGTTATCACACAGCCATTTTAATTTTTGGGGAAGTCAGGGGGTGTTTAATAAAGCTTGTGATCATAGGAGTCAATCCTATGTGAGGATGAGAGTGGGTAATCCTTTCACAGACTGGAGCACAACAGTAGAGATGGTGGATGAGAATATTTCCCTGATAAAGCATTGAAATTTCATGATCATTTTCCAGTAGGCCTTCCTCCCTCTTTTGACTTATTTTGTTGTTTCTTTGTGTGTAAATATAATCTAATATAACATAACGCAATATAATATAATGTATTATCATATAGTGTAATATAATGTAATATACTTTAATGTAATGTAGTTGTATATAATAGAATGTAATATAATATAATATGTAATATAATATAATGTCATGTAATGTAATATAATATTATTGAATATAATATGAAATATAATATAATGCAATATAATATGTAATATAATATAATGTAATGTAAAATAATATGTAATATATTATAATACAATGTAATATAATATAATTTAATATAATGTAACATAAAATAATGTCATATAATGTACTACAATGTAATATAATATAATGTAATATAATATAATGTAATTTAATACAATATAATATGTATTATAATATAGTGCAATGTAATATAATATAATACAATGTAATATAATATAATGTAATAAAATATAATATCATGTAATATAATATAACGCAATATAATGTAATATAGTATAATATAATCTAATATAACATAATTTAATATAATGTACTATAACGTAATTTAATGTTATATAATTTAATGTAATATAATATCATATAATTTAATATAATTTAATGTAATATAATATTATATTATGTAATTTAATATAATATAATGTAATATAACATAATATAAGGTGAAATACTCAGAGTGATGCATTTACTTTATGTATACAGTATATACAGTGATATGAATACTGCTTCTCTACACATGTTCATAACTGAAACAGGTGCAATATAATAATGTAATGTAATGTATTGTAATATAATATAATTTAATATAATATAATGTAATACAATATATGCCTGTTAGCAAAAACTCTTATCCAATAGTCATAGATTTTTGTGCAGGGTGCCATCTTTCGGATGGGATGTTAATGTCTCGCCCTGACCTTAGAGCGTTTTAAGTCTCTATTTTTGGTTTGGTCAGGGTGTGATTTGGGGTGGGCATTCTATGTTCTTTTTTCTATGTTTTTGTATTTCTTTGTTTTGGCCAGGTATGCTTCTCAATCGGGGACAGCTGTCTATCGTTGTCTCTGATTGGGAACCATACTTAGGTAGCTTTTTTTCCACATGGTTTTTGTGGGTAGTTCATTTCTGTTTAGTGTTTTGCACCTTACAGAACTGTTTCGGTTATTCTCGTTGTTATTTTTGTTATTGTGTTCAGTTTCAATAAGAAGCACTTACCGCTTTGGTCCGATTCCTCTTCCTCAGACGACGAAAACCTTTACAGTTAAACAGCTGTCCTGACTCTCTGTGGTGATAAAAAAAAAAATCCCATGGCGCTTATCGTAAGAATAGGAGTGTTAACCCCGGTGTCATGGCAAAAATCCCAACCTGGCCCCGTTCCATCATGGCCACCTAATCATCCCCCTCATTCCTAATTGGCATATATCACTCCTCACCTCTCCAGCTGATGTGTGGTGAGCATTCTGGCACAAAAATGGCCACCGTGCATCACCCAGGTGGGTGCTACACATTGGTGGTGGGTGAGGTGAGTTTCCCCCTACTATGTAAAGCTCTTTGATTACCTCAGTTGTTAGAAAAGTGCTATATAAATCCAATCAACAATTATTGTTATTATTGTTATTATTATTGTTGTTATTTGTTATTATTGTTATGTTTGCCATTGTTTACGGTCTCTCATGCCAACAGACACAGTACACAGACACACACACCTGTCACAGCGTGGGGGCAATGGTGGGGTGTGTGTGTGTGCACACGTGTGTGTGTGTATATGTGAGCTTGTGAGTGTGTTCACATGTGTGTGTATGAATGGAGGGGGTTCTATGCAACTCTCTCTGGCCTATCTGCATCCTCCTTGGTTTGCCTCCCATTTCCGGCTTAAAAATAACATCTGCTCCCCCGAATCTTTAGTTTCCTCTTCCTGGCACACTATGACATCGATCAGGAGCCTTCCTAGGAATCCTCTCTCCTCCTGCAGACAGACGACCAAGAGGAACTAGCATCAAAAAAAGAAGGACACAACGTTATGTCTTCTTTTCATTTACATGTATAAAGCGGCTGGATTGTTTTAGCTGTGGAGACTAGAGAACGTTCTCGAGTGACTCATGCACCTGCTTTGGCCCACTTAGCTAGCACCTGAGATAAAGGGTTAATATTTCCTACAACTCGCCCACCCGCCCTGGAAAACCTATGTTTACTCGCCCACCCGCCCTGGAAAAACTATGTTTACTTTCCTCGATGGCAACAGATAACAACAACTGCTCTGGGAACTGAGTCCATAAACTTCCATATCAATTCACGAGACAATTATCTCCATATACACCAAAGAAAACGAACTCTAACAAAGAAATGCATGGTAAGCTGTTTTGTGACGTTTATAGCAACCATTGGTTTTGGGGCTGTGTGTGTCGACGGTTTTAGATCAGTGTGTCCTGTTTCTCACTTCAACGTGAGTGGGATTGGATGATGTTTGAAACATGGAAATCTCTATGTAATCCCAAGCATTTCTGTGTGGTCAACAAAATGAAAGCTTCTGGAGTTCATCACCACAGCTTGGTGTTTCGGGTTTGTTTCTCCGTTGGGGAGGAACCAAACGGAAGGCACCAGGGGAGAAAGCCACGCCAAGGACTGCAGACTGCAAAATGCAGACAAGAACATGTGTTCTCTTTCTCAGGCCGCAACCTGCCATGCTCAGTCCTGCCATTGGTTATTAATTGCTACTTCAACTATTTTTAGGCGGGAATGGTTAATAAATAACAAGAGTCCACCTGTGTTTCCTTTGAAATCAACCACAGACGGGTCGGGTGGAAGATATGCTGTTGTAAAGGAATAATCCACATTTGCCATGACCAGCAATAGAACTGTTTGAAAAGAAAGCCTGTGACCTGAAATCTTTCAAGGCTTTGAGGATGAGGAGGATGAGCTTACATTTAGTTTTCATTCCACGAGACAGATTCAGACAAATTATAATATGCTGTATGAAAAACAAAATTGTAGCTGTAAAAAAAACAACATGTAATTCTGTATATGTTTGATACATTTGCTTTCCTTCCTGGAGATATGCTTCACTTTGCCAGTTCTCTGAAACACTCAGTAATAATCTATTTAAGGTGATTCACGTTGAACCCACCTCCCCGGGATCTCTCACCCAGGATTGAGAGTATTTTCCTGGAGCTGATCTGTTTTCTCTCCCCCCCGGCTGCTCGCCGGAGGCGGTGGCTCCCTGCGCTATGCTAGCTAGCTTCACAGATATTTCCTGAGGAAAACACATCACCCCAGGCTAGGCCCTAGGATGCTGAGGCAGCACCGCCGCAATCCACAGCCTGTCTCTCCCCCTCTTTCTGCTAGACTCCCAGCGCCCAAGTCACTCAGAATCCCAGAAACACATAACGACCAACCCTTGTTGGAAATAATTACAAATCAATACACTTAATTGCTTTTACGATATGAAAATACTGGACCGTAGGAAAAATTCAATTTAAATGATAGGGCGCCCTTTAGCATGTCGAAGACTGGGGAGTGCAGAGTGAAATAGAGTGATGCATTTACTTTATGTATACAGTGATATGAATACGGCTTCTCTACACAGGTTCATAACTGAAACAGGTGCTTTTTACTGTGCAAGAGGTTGACAGGGTCGAAAAAGCAGTAACACAGGCTCTGAATACAGGCTCTGATTTATGTAGGTTGAGATGTGAGAAAAAGAGCAGCCTTTCTTGTAGGACAACGGAAGTTGAATTGAGAATGTCTCTGTAATAATATTGAAAATAATTGGTGTACATGTTGAGATGTTAAGATGAGACGACATTTTAGGAAAAAAACGTTTTCTTCTTGTGAACGCTCTAGTTTTAGAAGGTCTATTGTCGGCTGCTGGAGTTTCCAAGATTCAACATGTCAAATCTTAGCAAAAGACTTGAGACAAAAAGGATCCTTTTAGCCAATCAGAGAACAGTGCGCTTGACGTTCTGTTTTAAGCCAAGCAGCTAGCGAGCTCGCCAAGCAGACATCTAGCTAGCTATTTTATTGCAGTTGGCAAGCTTGCTGATAATTCTCTGTCAAGTCACATAGCATGCCCTGTTTCTGGTGCTCGCATTTAATGATACTCATTTACTACAACACCATGCTACAACACCATGCTACAACATCATGCTAAAACACCATGCTACAACGCCATGCTACAACGCCATGCTACAACGCCATGCTACAACGCCATGCTACAACTTCATACTACAACACCATGCTACAACACCATGCTACAACACCATGCTACAACACCATGCTACAACGCCATACTACAACAAGTGGCAACTTTGTTTTCAAAGATTTACCAGGTCATTGCGAAAAGAGTAACGTTACCATGGAAATGTTCTCAACCGGGCGTCTCTTGTTTTTGATCTGAATGTCCCGTCGATAATCAGGGGTCGGTTGCACCAGTTGGTCATAAGTGGATCGTCAGTCTACGTCCGACGTAAAATTATGATTATTTATTTTTTTATATGTCACTTTTATCTAACTGGGCAAGTCAGTTAAATTAAGAACAAATTCTTATTTACTTATTTACCCCGGCCAAACCTGGACGACGCTGGGCCAATTGTGCACCGCCCTATGGGACTCCCGATCACGGCTGGATGTGATACAGCCTGCTCTACACTGTACCTAAAACGTATACCTGTTGCTCCACCTAGGCGCAAGCCCTTCTATCTGCTACGCTTGTATTGTTGGGAAAGACACATAACTAAGCATTTCACTGTTCACACGGAAGCCAAACCGGCTGCGAGCGTGCGCCATCGTGCGCTATTGTGAATAAATGTATTTTGTCCCCCTACACCAAACGCGATCACGACACATAGGTTATAATAGCAAAACAAACTCTGAAACAATTACATTAATTTGGGGACAGGTCGAAAAGCATTTAACATGAATGGCAATTTAGCTAGTTAGCTTGCACTTGCTAACTAATTTGTCCTATTTAGCTAGCTTGCTGTTGCTAGCTAATTTGTCCTGGGATATAAACACTGAGTTGTTATTTTACCTGAAATGCACAAGCTCCTCTACTCTGCCAATTAATCCACACATAAAAAGGTCAACAGAATCGTTTCTAGTCATCTCTCCTCCTTCCAGGCTTTTTCATCTTTGAACTTATATGGTGATTGGCATCTAAACTTTCATAGTATTACCACGACTACTGGCAAAACAGTTCGTCTTTCAATCACCCACGTGGGAATAACCAATGAGCAGATGGCACATGGGTACCTGCTTCTATAAACCATTGAGGAGATGGGAGAGGCAGGACTTTCAGTGCGATCTGCGTCAGAAATAGAAAGGAGTTCTAGGTGCAATATTTGAATAACATGGATTTCTACATTATTATTTTTTTGACGCTCGCGCACACGATGTGTCCGGTCTGGTCAGCATGTTAGTCTACACCTGTTGTTTACGAAGCATATGACAAATACAATTTGAATTGATTTGACAAAAGTACGTTGCATAACAGCACTGTTGACATGGACATGCTGTTGCATGAGCTAGTAGGGGCAGCCTTTTCCGGGGGTCAAGAGTATCTGTCTATGTTGCACTCCCATCCTTCTCCCTAAATCCCCACAACCACTGAAGCTTCTTCAACGTCGTTGCAAGCTGCACTCCCGTCCTTCTCCCTAAACCCCCACAACCACTGAAGCTTCTTCAACGTCTTTGCAAGCTGCAGAGCAAAAGAAGACAAGATGATGTGTTTAATGTTGAAAAGGAGTCACTGGGCCCTGTGGACTGATAGTAAAACAGGGAGGACATGTTAAACGTAATGATACAGACGTGTCAGGAAATCCCTTTAACCCCCTTGCCTTCTTCTCATCCTCCCAGTTTCCACCGACAACAGTAGCAGCACCTACAGACCCAAGGTTTTTCTGTGTGTCTGTCGTGTTCCCTTTACGAAATGTTAGTCAGAACAAAGTACTAGAGAGAGAGAGAGAGAGAGAGAGAGAGAGAGAGAGAGAGGTTGCTAGTTCAAATAATATCAAATTTGATTGGTTACATACAGTTGGTTAGCAGATTTATTTGCGAGTGTAGGGAAATGCTGCAGGTTCTGCCGTATTGGAAACTTAAATAAGGAACTATGAAATGATAGTAGATTAATGAAGAAGTAGAAATTATGCTATTTTCTGGTATACCGTATACTGTACTGAGAAACCAGCTCACCAGTTTAGACTGAATATGGTTCTAAAGCATTGCTTTCTGCAATTTCTTCAAAAACACGTTAACCATATTTAAAATATTTGATCATTATAAGTGTACACTTCTCCAAATGAATTCTGGCGGCTTCCCTCTGGCATATCTTCTGCTCCTGTGATATTTTCCTCTCCCGCCTTCCCATTCATCGCCGCTGCCACCCGCACTGAACAGACAGACAATCAGACCGACAGACAGACTGACAGACCGCTTGCCAGTGAGAGTCATACTACCTGCATTGATCCTGGAGCCTGTTGGAAGTCAAGGTAAACCGGGCCATTATCACTGGGTCTATCTCAGCGCCAGTCAGGTCACTTCCCTTATTTTGAGGAATGGCCCTATCTGTCTCTCCCTATCTCTCCATTCTCCATCCAGGCAGTAATATCGGCTGGTTGATCCCCTGTCATTCATGATAATTGGTTTAATGAAGTAATACACGGAGATCTAATAACTTACATGGATCACAAGTTAGTCAACCCACAGGGAGTTCATTGGTAAAAAGTTTACAGGCCACAGTGTATAATAAGGGAATATAATACATTATATTCTTAAATGTTCTGTTCATAGTCAGACAGGATAGTCAGACAGGATAGTCAGACAGGATGGTCAGATGCTGTGTTTAGTCAGACAGCATATTCAGACAGGATAGTCAGAAATATAGTTAAACAGGATAGTCAGACAGAATAGTCAGACGCTGTGTTTAGTCAGACAGCATAGTCAGACAGGATAGTCAGAAATATAGTTAAACAGGATAGTCAGACAGGATAGTCAGAAATATAGTTAAACAGGATAGTCAGACAGGATAGTCAGAAATATAGTTAAACAGGATAGTTAGGAATATAGTTAAACAGGATAGTCAGACAGGATAGTCAGAAATATAGTTAAACAGGATAGTCAGAAATATAGTTAAACAGAATAGTCAGACATTATAGTTAAACAGGATAGTCAGAAATATAGTTAAACAGGATAGTCAGACAGGATAGTCAGATAGTATAGTCAGACAGACACTATAGACAGGCATTATAGTCAGACAGGATAGTCAGACAGTATAGACAGACAGTATAGACAGACAGTTTAGTCAGACAGTTTAGTCAGACAGTATAGACAGACAGTTTCTGTGTATAGTCAGTCAGTATAGACAGACTCTGTGTATAGTCACACATTATAGTCAGACAGTTTAGTCAGACAGGATAATCAGACAATATAGTCAGACAGGATAATCAGACAATTCCATCTCTTTCCTCTTCTTAGGTGTGTGTGTGTGTGTGTGTGTGTGTGTGTGTGTGTGTGTGTGTGTGTGTGTGTGTGTGTGTGTGTGTGTGTGTGTGACCTTTTGAGGTCTATTTCAGCTAAACTCCAATTCCTGCCTTTAAAACCAGTGATCTGCCTGCTGCCTTTCACTTACTGTAGTTCAGTCATCAATCTCCAAAGCCGTATGTCCTAAGAGAACAAGCAATTCTAGATCTATCTACTCCGAACAGTGGAAATGGACCACATCTATCTACTCTGAACAGTGGAAATAGACACCGATTTTCTATGAAATATACGTTGTGAGACACATATCCATCTCTGTTGGGTGGCGTTCAGTACAAAACAAGTTCTCCCGACAGGAAGGGTCGAATGTCCTCTGATATGACAGACACGTTCCAATTGGAGTCCCACATGTTAAAGAGGTGTGTGTGGGAGGGGAGGGGGGGCAGTGGAGGAAAGCTCAAAGGCCCAGCTGGCTGGCTGACTGGCTGGCTGGCTGGCTGGCTGGTTGGCTGACTGGCTGACTGGCTGGCTGAGTGGCTGGATGGCTGGCTGGATGGCTGACTGGCTGGCTGGCTGACAGGCTGGCTGGATGGCTGACTGACTGGCTGGATGGCTGACTGGATGGCTGCCTGGCTCGCTGGCAGGCTGACTGGCTGGCTGGCTGACTGGTGTCTCGGGGTGCATGTGGCATTTGCAGGAAGCCCAGACTCCAGCAGCAGTAAGGGTGTGGGCTCTCCCTGACCGCACAGATCCAGTTTCCACATTCTTCCTATCGCCACACCTTCATCCTTAAATGTCTGGCCACAGACCACACAACGCTGCAGCAAGCGTCTAGTTGCGGACCCAGTCAGTAACATGGTGTTTCGTGTAGGACAGGAGTTAGAAACGTCAGAGAAATCCTTTTCAGAATTTGCGTCTGAAAATATATACTGAAATTTGGAAATGTTTTTCTTATTTTTAAATCTCTAACATTCCGGAAAATGAATTTGGGTACGTTTGTTTGTTTAAACACTTCGAAATCAGTTTCATTTTAGATTTGACACTGTAAAATAGAAATAGAGATACGCGTGTTATTTCTTAAGCGTTTTGACACACTGAACGGCTTTTTAATTCTACTATTCTCATTCTGAAAGATCGCCCTGAAATACGAAGGCAGATATAATAATTTGCCATCCTCTCCAAGAGTTTCTTAGTGAAGTGGGTGTAACGGATGTGAAACGGCTAGCTTAGTTAGCGATGCGCGCTAAATAGCGTTTCAATCGGTGACGTCACTTCCTCGGAGACCTTGAAGTAGTAGTTCCCCTTGCTCTGCAAGGGCCGCGGCTTTTGTGGAGCGCTGGGTAACGATGCTTCGTGGGTGACTGTTTTTGATGTGTGCATAGGGTCCCTGGTTTGCGCCCGGGTATGGGCGAGGGGACGGTCTAAAGTTATACTGTTACATGTGCACTCACATACAGTATATCATGGCTAATGGCGTCATTTTCGCACCATCTATTTAAAATGAGCCCTACCTTTTGAATTTACAGCACTCGGGAGTCTATAAAAAAAATCTGGTGAGAACATCATTTTCCTGGATGTCAGGCATTTCTTACTCCCTCCTCCTCCTCCTTACTCTGTTGTTTCTGATCAATAAATGTCTATTTTCTCCCACACACAAGGTTTCCTATTCAATACAGCTGCCACTGGGTTTAAAAACATAGAAGCATTATCCATGTATTATTGGCTGTTACTATGATTTATCTGCCTAGATACCTGCCGTTGAAAAGAGGTTTTGTTTATTTCCTGTATATGGTGTGTATTGACAGCTATTGGTGGATGGTGAATTAATCATCGAGCGAGGGGGCTGTGCAGGAGTAGCCGCATGATGCCACTCAGTGAGAAAAGCCACAGCTTTTCATGGCATTGCGATGTGGACGTAGTGTGAAAGATATCATATAAATATCAGAGTTCCCATTCAATTTGAAATTCCAATTCAATTCTTCAATTCACTGGTGAAGTGTAGAATTTAAGTAAAATTAATTTACCTAACATTGGAATTCAAAGACTGACCTGGAATTTGAATTTCATTAAATGGAATTTACAGGGAGAGGAAATGTAACTATAATTGATATTGATAAAGATATAGATGGATTCATTGAAGGTGCTAGCAGTGCTAGCATTATATTATCTGCTGCGATTTTTATATCTTAATTGTACCTCTAATTCTGTGGTGATGGAAGTAAGGCTATTGTTATTGTCTGTAGTAGCCAATACTACCTAGAGATAGTACTGTATAGCGAGTAGTAGTATTGTAGTAGCCAATACTACCTAGAGATAGTACTGTATAGCGAGTAGTAGTATTGTAGTAGCCAATACTACCTAGAGATAGTACTGTATAGCGAGTAGTAGTATTGTAGTAGCCAATACTACCTAGAGATAGTACTGTATAGCGAGTAGTAGTATTGTAGTAGCCAATACTACCTAGAGATAGTACTGTATAGCAAGTAGTAGTATTGTAGTAGCCAATACTACCTAGAGATAGTACTGTATAGCGAGTAGTAGTATTGTAGTAGCCAATACTACCTAGAGATAGTACTGTATAGCGAGTAGTAGTATTGTAGTAGCCAAGACCATTTAGAGATAGAACTGATAGCGACCATTTAGAGATAGTACTGTATAGCGAGTAGTAGTATTGTAGTAGCCAATACTACTTAGAGATAGTACTGTATAGCGTGTAGCAGTATTGTAGTAGCCAAGACTACTTAGAGATAGTACTGTATAGCGAGTAGTAGTATTTGTTGTAGTAGTAGAAGTAGTGCTTTTGATTTTGAGCTCTGTGTATTAGTTGAATATGCACATTAGTCCACTTGAAAACAAAAGTCCCCAGCAGATGAACCAAGCTGAAATGGGGAAATTCTGATGTGAATATTTCACACCATGAATTATGCTAACTCAAAAACAGTAGTCAATGTGTGTGTGTGTGTGTGTGTGTATGGTGAATGATATGAGATACAATTGAAGGCATTTCAGGTCATGGACTCAAAAAGTGTCCCATTCTGAATGTATTTGTTTATCTGTTTACTGTCATATCCTGCTTTTTTTTTACACTGTTATAAACGCAACATGTAAAGTGTTGGTCCCATGTTTCATGAGCTGAAATAAAAGATCCCAGAAATGTTCCATACGCACAAAAATATTATTTCTCTCAAATGTTGTGCATACATTTGTTTACATCCCTGTTAGCGAGCATTTCTCCTTTGCCAAGATAATCCATCCACCTGACAGGTGTGGCATATCAAGAAGCTGACTAAACAGCATGATCATTACACAGGTCCACCTTGTGCTGGGGACAATAAAAGGCCACCCTAAAACAAAACACAATGCCACAGATGTCTCAAGTTTTGAAGGAGTGTGCAACTGGAATGATGATGGCAGAAATGGCCACCAAAGCTGTTGCTAGATAATTGAATGTTCATTTCTCTACCATAAGCCACCTCCAACATCGTTTTAGAGAATTTGACAGTATGTCCAACCGGCCTCAAAACCGCAGACAGTGTGTGTGGTGTCGTGTGGGCGAGAGGTTTGCTGATGTCAACGTTGTGAACAGAGTGCCCCATGGTGGCGGTGGGGTTATGGAATGGGCAAGCATAAGCTATGGACAACGAACACAATTGCATTTTATCAATGGCAATTTGAATGCACAGAGATACCATGACGAGATCCTGAGGCCCATTGTGAAACCAATTTTGTTAAAGGTATCTGTGACCAACAGATGCACATCTGTATTTCCAGGCATTTAAAATCCATAGATTAGGGTCTAATGCATTTATTTAAATTGACTGATTTCCTTATATGAACTGTAGAGAGAACAGAAACCGTCCTACTGCAGAACTGAGAGAAAACAGAAATGGTCCTACTGCAGAACTGAGAGAAAATAAACAAGATACTTCAGTGTCATGTTTATGAGGAGCCATGCTTATCAGGAGCCATGCTTACAGATGTGTTATGCTTTATCAACATTCAGTTTATATAAGTAATTCCCAATGTTTCACTGAGATGGGATTTCTGTAACCTTATTTGCCAGTTTGCAGTTGTAAATGAGAACTTGTTCTCAACTAGCTTACCTAAAAATAAAGGTGAAATAAAATGGAAATACATTTGTTGACCTACATCCTGTATTTTGACATTACAATGCATATCCTGTCTGATTTAGAATTAGTTAGAAAAAACATATAAAGTTGTTGAAAACACCTACACGTGTTGTAAACATTCTGGGGATTTATGTAAACCTGGAACATTGCTGTTTCATTGAAATGTTTCCAATCCAGAGTTCACAATGAAATCGAACTATTTGTTATGCTCCACTTGCCAATTTATGAACAACACTTAACCATTGCATATGTGTGTGTGTCTCAAATCAAATCAAATTTGATTCGTCATGCACAGCATGTGTGCTAGTTCCCTCAACACTGCAGTACAACAATTGTGTGTGTGTGTGTGTTTGTGTGTGTGAGTGTGCGTGTGTGAGTGTGCGTGTGTGTGTGTGTGTGTGTGTGTGTGTGTGTGTGTGTGTGTGTGTGTGTGTGTGTGTGTGTGTGTGTGTGTGCGTGTGTGATGTGCGTGTGAGTGTGCGTGCTTGTGTGTGTGAACGTCTGTACTAGCTTGTGTGTGTGTGTGTGATGTGCGCGTGTGTGTGTGAGTGTGCATGCTTGTGTGTGTGTGTGTGTGTGTGTGTGTGTGTGTGTGTGTGTGTGTGTGTGTGTGTGTGTGTGTGTGTGTGCGTGCGTGCGTGCGTGCGTGTGTGTGTGAGGGTGATGTGCGTGTGTGTGTGTGAGTGTGCATGCTTGTGTGTGTGAACGTCTGTACTAGCGTGTGTGTGTGTGTACATGTGCGCGTGTATTCGAGACACTCTGTGCGTGTCTTTCAGAATCCTGCCAAAAAGCTAAACGCCAACCTCAGCCTCGAGAGGACTTGTTTGTCAGGTAGTTGGCTGCTGCAGACCCATGTCCCACCACTTTACCTTGGAGGTCGTTTATTAACGTCACCTACTACATACCATGTAACTCTTGATCAAAGCATGTTAGAAAACTGTCTAGGAGTAGACCACATTCTGTAAATACCACACGCGATTCCCCCTGTTGGTCCAACTTCCACTGAAACAGTGACCTCACACACACGCTTTCCACTGGTGATTTTCTCTCAGAAAACCAATTGCATGTAAGCAGATTCCCTGATCACTCTCTGCTGCTCCTGAGTGGCACAGCGGTCTAAGGCACTGTGCTAGAGGCGTCAGTACAGACACCCTGGTTCAAATCCAAGCTGTATCACAACCGGCCGTGATTGGGAGTCCCATAGGGCGGGCGCTCAATTGGCCCAGCGTCATCCGGGTTTGGCCGGTGTAGGCCGTCATTATAATTAAGATTTTGTTCTTTTAACTGACTTGCCTAGTTAAATAAAGGTTAAATAAAATACTACTCCGGAGAATATACAGAGTGAGAAAAAGATAGGAAATGATACAGATGTTTTGGGGCCGAAACCACAAGACAGATTTTGTGGAAAAGCATGAAGGTTTCCGCGTCTTTTCTTAAACTTGCTAACCACTGGATGTTCTCCCTGATCAGTGGAAAAGACGCGGGAGACATTTTGTCTGGATGATGAATGGGGCAGGCCGACAGGTCACTCTTCCCCAGCCCTCCCTCCCCTTCCCCACCCCTCCCTTCCCTTCCCCCACCCCTCCCTCCCCTCCCCTTTCCCATCCCACCATCCCTCCCCTCTCCTCTTCCCCACCCCTCCCTTCCCCACCCCTCCCTTCCCTTCCCTTCCCCCACCCCTCCCTTCCCCCACCCCTCCCTTCCCTTCCCCCACCCCTCCCTCCCCTCCCCTTTCCCATCCCACCCTCCCTCCCCTCTCCTCTTCCCCACCCCTCCCTCCCCTCCCCCACCCCTCCCTCCCCTCCCCTTTCCCATCCCACCCTCCCTCCCCTCTCCTCTTCCCCACCCCTCCCTTCCCTTCCCCACCACTCCCTTCTCCCCTTCCCTCCCCTCTCCTCTTCCCCGTCCTTCCCTCCCTTAAAGCCACAATTTATTGGTGTCTGCATGAGGTAAAAAAGCCTCAAACCCCTGGCAACGCCTGGAGATTACTGCCGAGAGAGATTGAACCAACATTTGTATCAAGTTGGATCTCAAGTAAAGTAAAGGGGTTCACTTATATATTTAATTCACCGGGCCTGTATGGGATGTGGGGCCTGTATGGGATGTGGGGCCTGTATGGGATGTGGGGCCTGTATGGGATGTGGGACCTGTATGGGATGTGGGACCTGTATGTGATGTGGGGCCTGTATGGGATGTGGGACCTGTATGGGATGTGGGGCCTGTATGGGATGTGGGGCCTGTATGGAATGTGGGGCCTGTATGGGATGTGGGGCCTGTATGGGATGTGGGACCTGTATGGGATGTGGGGCCTGTATGGGATGTGGGACCTGTATGGGATGTGGGCCTGTATGGGATGTGGGGCCTGTATGGGATGTGGGCCTGTATGGGATGTGGGGCCTGTATGGGATGTGGGACCTGTATGGGATGTGGGACCTGTATGGGATGTGGGGCCTGTATGGGATGTGGGGCCTGTATGGGATGTGGGACCTGTATGGGATGTGGGGCCTGTATGGGATGTGGGGCCTGTATGGGATGTGGGGCCTGTATGGGATGTGGGGCCTGTATGGGATGTGGGACCTGTATGGGATGTGGGGCCTGTATGGGATGTGGGGCCTGTATGGGATGTGGGGCATGTATGGGATGGGGGCATGTATGGGATGTGGGCCAGTATGGGATGTGGGGCCTGTCTGGGATGTGGGCCTGTATGGGATGTGGGCCTTTATGGGATGTGGGGCTTGTATGGGATGTGGGGCAGGAATGGGATATAGGGCATGTATGGGATGTGGGGCCTGTATGGGATGTGGGGCCTGTATGGGATGTGGGCCTGTATGGGATGTGGGGCCTGTATGGGATGTGGGCCTGTATGGGATGTGGGGCAGGAATGGGATATGGGGCAGGTATGGGATGTGGGGCAGGAATGGGATGTGGTGCAGGAATTGTATATGTGGCAGGAATGGTGTATGGGGCCTGTATGGGATGTGGGGCCTGTATGGGATGTGGGGCAGGAATGGGATATGGGGCAGGAAAGGGATGTGGAGCAGGAATGATGTATGGGGCAGGAAAGGGATGTGGAGCAGGAATGATGTATGGGGCAGGAATGGTAAATGTGCCAGAAATGTCTCCAAGCTTGAAAGTCAGATTTGTATTTTTTTGTATACCTTTGCATGGGAAACATTTAGTCGTTCAAAACAGTATAACACATAATATTTAGCTTTCTCTGTCATTTTACATTGTACCGATACCAGGAAGTCAGTGCCTTCTGTCTGATGAAGCAGGAAGTCCGTCCTCTCTCCTCTGTCCTTTCTACTCCGTTACCCGGAAACCGATAAGTGGTTGAGCAGCCGAAGAGATTGTCAGTTAGTAGTCAAATGGATGACAGTCCTCCCCTCCTCGATAGCCTCGTTTTGGCGAGGAAGCACAAGAATATTCTACCTAGTCCTTCGCGGAAGAGTTTTGAAATCTGCCAGATTCTCAACTGTTGTTTTCTGGAAGGAGAAAAGCATTAAATTATTTAAAAACAATATGCTATTTATCCTATTTCAAAATGAGACCAAAGGACAGAGGATGCAGGTATTTGAGCAAATTCAATTTAGAAAATAACATTTTCTTCTGTCTATTGAAGCTGGAAGTTATGTCCTTCTATCTGAGGAAGCTGGAAGTCATTCCTTTCTGTCTGAGGAAGCTGGAAGTCATTTAATTCTGTCTGAGGAAGCTGGAAGTCATTTCCTTCTGTCAGATGAAGCTTGAAGTAATTTCGCTGTACCGAAGCAGTCCATCTTGAGGTTTTGGTGACGGCCCGCTTCTGAGTTCACAGGTGTCCCTGCCACAAAACCACCTCAGACCCAGGGTGGTCCTCACACACACACACACACACACACACACACACACACTGACATACACACACATACAGACACACATCTGCCCTGCTCTGAAAATATAGAAACCTCTCGCCACCCTGTCAGGCCAAGTCTTTCAGACCGAATCAGGGTTCCTTCCAGACCAATTTAACTCAACATCCCTAAAACCCTACAATCCAAACTTCCTTCGGGCCCAGAACTCTCTGGCCAACCACCTCCATTCCCAGCGTAAAGAACAACATTGTACATGTTTTTCTAAACTAAATAGATGATTTTGTTCACGGTGGCTTAATCGAAGAGGCATGTTCTATATTGGGAGGACTTCCAAAACTTATTTTCAGTGCCAGACAGGAAACAAAAGAGAGCCATGAAGAGAAGGAAAGGGGTGGAGTAGACCTGAGTGATACTTCACATAATACAGACTGATCCAGGCCAAATGGATGAAACAGACCTGAGTGGTTCTTCACATAATACAGTCTGATCCAGGCCAAAACAGAACAGGAGCCATTCAACCTTCATGACATCTTCACAGCATCACGTCTAAGAATGGCCTTTTAATGCCAATGATTGAAGGAGCTGTCTGCTCTAGTCTACCATGCTTTATTTACAACAGGACTAAGCATCATGTACAGATCAAGTGAAGGGCATTGGCATTTCTCACAAATAAGAAATGTGTGCGTGCGTGCGTGCGTGCGTGCGTACGTACGTGCGCTTTACTGTAAGTGCTCAAACACTCACAGGGGAGGGAGACAACTCCTGGGTCTCTAGGGTTTCATCCAATGGGAGACCTGTTGGTCTAATGGGTTAATGATCGGCTGGTGAGTTAGAGTGCCATGCGAACTGTATTTTTACACATGGCTATAATACACACAAACACACACACACACACACACACACACACACACACACACACGCACCGTTCAAGGGAGAGTAGACATCTCTTGATCTACAATAACATCATGTTATTCTATATCTATGGCGTTGCAAAACATTTTTGAGGTTCAAAATTATGTCATCATGCTCTTTTTAAAAGTAATAAGGCACGGGGGGGTGTGGTATATGGCCAATATACCACAGCTAAGGGCTGTTCTGAGGCACAGCCCTTAGCTGTGGTATATTGGCCATATACCACAACCCCCCCCCCCCCCCCCCCCCCGAGATGCCTTATTGCTATTATAAACTGGTAACCAATGTCATTAGAGCAGTAAAAACAAATGTTTTGTCATACCCGTGGTATATGGTCTGATATACCACAGCTGTCAGCCAATCAGCATTCAGGGCTCGAACCACCCAGTTTATGAGTAGCTTTATACCATGGCATTGTTGAATATTCCTTTCTGATTGGCTTGAAGGGCATTATTCAACGGCATGAAGTTCATTCTTACATGTTTTGTTTGAGCTGCTTTTGAAAGCAAAAGTCGAATTGAAAACATTATTATTGGTATTTGCTGAATTAGATTTTCATAATAGCAAGCTAGAAGGAATGATTTGGTGAGCTAAACTAGCTAGTCTGTTTGTTTGGTTACCAAGGCAACTACAGTATCTATCTAGTAAACTTGCTAACTACTTCAGTGGATGGTGAACACATTTCTACCTGCAAATGAACACATTTCGAGTGGCAAATTTGTTAAATGATAGCCATGGTATAAAAAGGGATAGTCAACTTGGGGCTCTACGTGTTCTCTGGAAGCGTTAGTTTCACTCCGCTGGCGCGTCGTGGAACACACCTTCCACTTCGTTCATTACCCTCCACAGAACGCATATCCCCGCGTTGATTATCCCTTACATAGTGTCATGTTTATGATGTGCTTATATATATATATATATATAGAGAGAGAGAGAGAGAGAGATTTATTTAAGCTTTATTTAACTAGACAAGTCAGTTTAGAACAAATTCTTATTTACAATGACGGCCTACCGCGGCCAAACCCTAACCAGGAACGACGCTGGATGTGTAACGTGTGCTTTACCAACATAAAGTATTTCCCAATGTATAAAAGTGTGATCTTATTGGTTGAATATGGTAATCTACATCCTGTATATTGACATCACAATGCATATCTTGTACGATTTAGAATTAGTTAGAAGAACCGTGTTTGTTCTGATGTCTCGTCATGGGAGGAAACAAGGACCATTCGTAGTGTGTCATCACAGACAGGTTAAATGTACCTCATGTACATCATTTCCTCCATAGCAGAGCCACATTCAATTAACATGGGGGGGGGGGTAGCCGTACATGCCATTACTCTGTATTGCCCTGTCCAAACACAACCACATTGCTAATGGTTAGGCCCAGTATTTGCCATCCATTAGTATTTGATGAAACGGCACTAAATTAAGTCTGGATGACAGAAGGATGTAAGGAGGTACACACAGGCGGGGGGGGGGGGGGGGGGGGGGGGGGGGGGGGCGGGGACTTACAGCAACTTGGAGTGTGTGTGTGTGTGTGTGTGTGTGTCTGTGTCTGTGTGTGTGTGTGTCTGTGTGTCTGTGTGTGTGTGTGTGTGTGTGTGTCTGTGTGTGTCTGTGTGTGTGTGTGTGTGTCTGTGTGTGTGTGTGCCGCTGTAAACACCACATATGTAACGGAAGAGGACTAGTCAAACCCGGCTGAGTGTATGTGCACACTGTCCGATAGGTCCACATTGGGAGTTTACCTGAAGAAAACATCGGTCCTTTAAAGTGTCTCTTTGGTCTGAGAGCTCTCTTAGAGCCGTAAACCTCATCTCTCGACCTCCTCACCTCGTCATTGATAGATCAACACGCTGAAATAAGCCTTTACTATGGCCCACAGTTGACACAACTCTTAACAATGCAGGAACAAAATATCGCATTGATTCTGATGTGTTCCCGCATCAAATGAGGTGGCCTAGTCACTTGTGGGGGGCATTTTATTTCATCAATGGTGAATAAAGAGCTTAATGCTTGTGTCCTAAAGCCTGGTTGTTAAGAGTCTTTGAGAGGCATTAAGCACACTCTTACCTGTTCTGTGTCATTAATGTAGTGTTGTTAGACACCTGTTCTGTGTCATTAGTGTAGTGGTGTTAAATGCCTGTTCTGTGTCATTAGTGTAGTGGTGCTAAATGACTGTTCTGTGTCATTAGTGTAGTGGTGCTAAATGACTGTTCTGTGTCAATAGTGTAGTGGTGCTAAATGCCTGTTCTGTGTCATTAGTGTAGTGGTGCTAAATGCCTGTTCTGTGTCATTAGTGTAGTGGTGTTAGATGCCTGTTCTGTTTCATTAGTGTAGTGGTGTTAAATGCCTGTTCTGTTTCATTATATAGTGGTGTTAAATGCCTGTTCTGTTTCATTAGTGTAGTGGTATTAAATGCCTGTTCTGTTAAATTAGTGTAGTGGTGGTGCCTGTTCTGTTTCATTAGTGTAGTGGTATTAAATGCCTGTTCTGTTAAATTAGTGTAGTGGTGCTAAATGCCTGTTCTTTCATTAGTGTAGTGGTGTTAAATGAGTGTTCTGTTTCATTAATGTAGTGGTGTTAAATGCCTGTTCTTTCATTAGTGTAGTGGTGCTAAATGCCTGTTCTGTTTCATTAGTGTAGTGGTGCTCCATTTGGTCCTGGAGTAGAGAGTATGTGGTGACCTGGGGTCAAACAGAGGGGACGAGATACCTCTGTCACAACTGACCGCTAACAAACACACAAACACACACACACACACACACACACACACACACACACACACACACACACACACACACACACACACACACACACACACACACACACACACGAGAGAGAGAGCCACCGTGTGTGTGTGTGTTTCACACGCGCGGGCACTGTGCCTTCCGTGTGTGTGTGTGTTTCTCTCTCTGTGTGTGTGTGTGTGTGTGTGTGTGTGTGTGTGTGTGTGTGTGTGTGTGTGTGTGTGTGTGTGTGTGTGTGTGTGTGTGCGTGTGTGCGTGTGTGTGTGTGTGTGTGTGTGTGTGCGTACAAAGAGAGAAGATAAGATGGTATGAGACAAGTTTGTTATGGGCGATCGCGCACCGACCTGGTGTGTGTGTGAGTGCACGCGCGTGACCTTTCACTCACCAGGGATACATAACATGCACCTGAGGTATGAAAGAAAATAAAAATACGAAGTGTGTACTTTACAGCTGTAAAAACAAATAAAAATCAGCAATCAGTAGTTGAAAAATAACAATGCTAACTCTCCGACCTTGTATTGGTAAAAAAGCTGATGGATTGGGATGGAGAAATGTAACTACTCAAATTCCTAGACAGAGCTATGGATGCAAGGACTGACCATATACGATATTAACATTATAGTTTTAACCATGTTATGAGACTTTTTTTGTTTTACATTTACATTGTTTACAAACATTGGAGTAAAACAAGCTTCTATGTTGGGTTCTGATGAAGTACTGCAGTTGAACTAAGCTCATGAGGAATTTCAAAGATATATTTTTTAAGAATCAATGGGGCACATACCCATTATTGTATGAAGTCCACAAATGGATGTAGCAACATAAAGATCACCATCTAAACATGTTTGTTGAAATCCTCTCACACACACACCCTAACACAATGTGTCAAATTAATCTGACATTCTTAACACAGCTGTTTTCCCAGTCCTTCTCTGTGGCACATTCCCAGTCCTTCGCTGTGGCTCATTCCCAGTCCTTCTCTGTGGCACATTCCCAGTCCTTCTCTGTGGCACATTCCCAGTCCTTCGCTGTGGCTCATTCCCAGTCCTTCTCTGTGGCACATTCCCAGTCCTTCTCTGTGGCACATTCCCAGTCCTTCGCTGCGGCTCATTCCCTGTCCTTCGCTGTTGAAAATTCTCAGTCGTTCGCTGTGGAACATTCTCAGTCCTTCGCTGTTGAACATTTTCAGTCCTTTGCTGTTGAACATTCTCAGTCGTTCGCTGTGGAACATTCTCAGTCGTTCGCTGTGGAACATTCTCAGTCGTTCGCTGTGGAACATTCTCAGTCCTTCGCTGTGGAACATTCTCAGTCCTTCGCTGTTGAAAATTCTCAGTCGTTCGCTGTGGAACATTCTCAGTCCTTCACTGTGGAACATTCTCAGTCCTTCGCTGTTGAACATTTTCAGTCCTTTGCTGTTGAACATTCTCAGTCCTTCACTGTGGAACATTCTCAGTCCTTCGCTGTTGAACATTCTCAGTCTTTCGCTGTTGAAAATTCTCAGTCGTTCGCTGTGGAACATTCTCAGTCCTTCGCTGTGGAACATTCTCAGTCCTTCACTGTGGAACATTCTCAGTCCTTCACTGTGGAACATTCTCAGTCCTTTGCTGTTGAACATTCTCAGTTATTCGCTGTTGAACATTCTCAGTCCTTCACTGTTGAACATTCTCAGTCCTTCGCTGTGGAACATTCTCAGTCCTTCACTGTGGAACATTCTCAGTCCTTCGCTGTTGAACATTCTCAGTCCTTCGCTGTTGAACTTTCTCAGTCCTTAGCTGTGGAACATTCCCAGTCTTTCATTGTGGCACATGAGAAAACTATCAAATCAAGCACTGGGCTAACACCCAATCTCTGCTCAGGAGATACAAGCTATACTAGAATATACTGTAAATAGGCTTTACTGTAAATAGGCTTTACTGTAAATAGGCTTTACTGTAAACAGGCTTTCCCATGTTCAGTAGATACATTCTTTACACAGGCCTTAAGGTAAATAGAGCTTTCCCATGTTCAGTAGATACATGCTTCACACAAGTTTTACTGTAAACAGGCGTTCCCATGATCAGTCGATACATGCTTTACACAGGCTTTACTGTAAACAGGCGTTCCCATGATCAGTCGATACATACTTTACACAGGCTTTACTGTAAACAGGTTTTCCTCGCTCAGACGGAGACTGCTAGAGAGTGATGAGGCCTCCACTCCTACCATCTCTACACTGTGGTGCCTACCTGGTTTCAAATATTATTTAAAAAATGTCAAATACTTTGTGTTAGCCTGCCTGGAGTGACAGATGGGTGGGGTTTGCAGATTTGTAGATGTATTCTATTGGTCCATTACGCCACGAAACCTCAATCAAGTACGTATAAAGTATTTGACATGATTTCAAATAGTATTTGAACCCAGGTCTGGCTGTGTTTTTCTTGTTTTTACTGTAACCCTGCCTTGTTATGAGCCTGGCTGCACAACTAACAGCAGCTAGCAAGTTGTCGCTATTGTTCCTTCGACCTGTTGTTCCTTGGACCTCATATAGGAAGCAATGAACAATGACTGTTGCTTGACCCGCTAATGATTCTAACAGTCGTCTTAACCTTTTCTTTTATACTGGTCTGCGCGGATGGAATCGGCGAGACGAGTCAGAGGAAAACATATGGGGTGTAATTAGGGGAAGGCACCCAGAAACACATTGAGAAACACCAGCAGAGCGTTCCTTTCTGGCGGTAGGACAAGTCTACTGTGCTACTGTGCAACCTGGGGTAAGGAGGCACTGAAAGTGCAGGGGCGCTGGGATGTAGACTTCACCAACGGTAAAACATTTCACATTTCAACATTTCAACACTTCACCGATGGATTTCATCCCAAATGGCACCCTATTCCCTAATGGCCCAGATCAAAAGTTGTGCACTATATTTAAGTAATAAGGGACGAGAGGGTGTGGTATGTGGCCAATATATCATGGCTAAGGGTTGTTCTTAGGCACAACGTATCGCAGAGTGCCTCGACACAGCCCTTAGCAGTGATATATTAGCCAAATATTCACAAACCCCCGAGGTGCATTATTGCTATTATAAACTGGTTACCAACGTAATTAGAGCAGTAAAAATAAATGTTTTGTCATACCTGTGGTATACGGTCTAATATACCATGGCTATCAGCCAATCAGCATTCAGGGCTCGAACCCATCAGTTTATAATATCCTATATACTACTGCTGAGTGGTGCAGCAGTCTGACGCACTACAGACCCGGGTTTGATCCCAGGTTGTGGCACAGGAGACCACGACCCAGGAGACCTATGGGGCGGCCTAGCATCGTCCGGGTTAGGGGAGGATTTTGTTTGGCCGGGATGTCCTTGTCCTATCGCGCTCTAGCGACTCCTTGTGGCGGGCCGGGCGCATGCGCGCTGACTTCGGTCGCCAGATGTACGGTGTTTCCTCCAACACATTAGTGCGGCTGGCTTCCGGATTAAGCGAGCAGTGTGTCAAGAAGCAGTGCGGCTTAGCAGGGTCGTGTTTCGGAGGATACATGGCTCTCGACCTTCGCCTCTCCTGCATCCGTATGGGAGTTGGAGCGATTGGACAATTGATTACCAATTGATTAGAAACAAGGGGTAAAAGTACAACAACAACAACAACAACAAAATTGTGCACTAAATAGGGAATAGGGTGCCATTTGGGATACGAACAGCCTAGGTGTGTGTCTCTCTGTCTGTCTGCTTGTGTGTCTGCGTGTGTGTGTGTGATGTTAATCGTTTAGGTAAGCAGTTATCGTTGCCTTACAGTTAACGTTCACATTTAGTTGTCGAAGCTGATCTTAGTATCCAGGGCAACGCACAGTGTGTGAGGGGTTACAGAGGATGAGTCGCATGTAATCAAACCTACATCCATCTGTCCTTCCCTCATCCGTCCAGCATCTCCATGCCTTCCTCTGTTAGCTCCTTTGGCGGTATCAGCAGACGTCCACTTATGGTAGTCCGGACACGGAGAAAGGGGTCAGTTGTACCAGAGGCGACAAAGCGACTTCAGGTCACCGGCAAGCCTTTCTTCAGTCAATAGGCCAGTCTTTGTTTGGCCACATGTCCCGTAAGGGTTTATCTCTTGACCCTCAATGTAAACACTATGTTGTTGACGGACTTAGCGTCTCGCCTGGTCCGAAACGACTTACTTTATAGCCAATGTTAAGCCAGGGAGCCATAAAGGCCAGTCACAAGGGAATAGAGAATGCTTGGTCAAAAAAAAAAACAGCGCTGGGTAGAGTGGACAGAACACACGGCGTGTTATATTTGACCCAGCCAATTGGGTAACTTAGTTGGGTTATTGAGCTATGATCCACCGGGTCAGATCAGAAGACTGGAGATGTGGCTTAGTGGCTTTCAGATAGTTATTTTTGGCCACCTGTGAGAGCAAATGTAAATCAGTTTATTCTGTTCTGTTGTATTGTCACCACATGTTAAGGTTGAGCACGGCAGGTGGCTCTAGTGGTTAGAGCGTTGGGCCGGTAACTGACAGGTTGCTGGATCGAATCCCTGAGCTGACAAGGTAAACATCTGTCGTTCTGCCCCTGAATAAGGCAGTTAACCCACTGTTCCCTAGTAGGCCATCAATGTAAATAAGAAATTGTTCTTAACTGACTTGCCTAGTTAAGTTAAAAAAAAATGTGTAGCTTCAATAAGGCTCACACAAGAGTATGAGTTCTGTAAGTGGCTGTGCATTTTTGTTATAATATTTAAATAATCATCCCCTTTAGAAAAATAAAGTAAATTCTCATTTTGAAAACGGCTTATTTGGCATCAATATGAGTCAGAAACATTTATTCTAGTGTTAAAATGTACTAGAAAATTTAAATACTATAGGATCATTTTGGTCATAAAGTCAGTCTCGTCCAAAATTGAGATTTATGAGATGACAGGAAAATATTACATGTAACATAATGAAGGGAACGGTAACAGAATGAAGGGTACGGTAACATAATGAAGGGTACGGTAACAGAATGAAGGGTACTGTAACAGAATGAAGGGTACGGTAACAGAATGAAGGGTACCGTAACAGAATGAAGGATACTGTAACAGAATGAAGGGTACGGTAACAGAATGAAGGGTACGGTAACAGAATGAAGGGTACGGTAACATAATGGAGGGTACGGTAACAGAATGAAGGGTACGGTAACAGAATGAAGGGTACGGTAACAGAATGAAGGGTACGGTAACAGAATGAAGGGAACGGTAACAGAATGAAGGGTACGGTAACAGAATGAAGGGTACGGTAACATAATGAAGGGTACGGTAACAGAATGAAGGGTACGGTAACAGAATGAAGGGTACGGTAACATAATGAAGGGAACGGTAACAGAATGAAGGGTACGGTAACAGAATGAAGGGTACGGTAACAGAATGAAGGGTACGGTAACATAATGAAGGGAACGGTAACAGAATGAAGGGTACGGTAACAGAATGAAGGGTACGGTAACATAATGAAGGGAACGGTAACAGAATGAAGGATACTGTAACAGAATGAAGGATACTGTAACAGAATGAAGGGTACGGTAACAGAATGAAGGGTACGGTAACAGAATGAAGGATACTGTAACAGAATGAAGGGTACGGTAACAGAATGAAGGGTACGGTAACAGAATGAAGGGTACTGTAACAAAATGAAGGATACTGTAACAGAATGAAGGGTACGGTAACAGAATGAAGGGTACTGTAACAGAATGAAGGGTACGGTAACAGAATGAAGGGTACGGTAACAGAATGAAGGGTACTGTAACAAAATGAAGGATACTGTAACAGAATGAAGGGTACGGTAACAGAATGAAGGGTACGGTAACAGAATGAAGGGTACGGTAACAGAATGAAGGGTACGGTAACAGAATGAAGGATATTGTAACAGAATGAAGGGTACGGTAACAGAATGAAGGGTACGGTAACAGAATGAAGGGTACTGTAACAAAATGAAGGATACTGTAACAGAATGAAGGGTACGGTAACAGAATGAAGGGTACGGTAACAGAATGAAGGGTACTGTAACAAAATGAAGGGTACGGTAACAGAATGAAGGGTACGGTAACAGAATGAAGGGTACGGTAACAGAATGAAGGGTACTGTAACAAAATGAAGGATACTGTAACAGAATGAAGGGTACGGTAACAGAATGAAGGGTACGGTAACAGAATGAAGGGTACGGTAACAGAATGAAGGGTACGGTAACAGAATGAAGGGTACGGTAACATAATGAAGGGTACGGTAACATAATGAAGGGTACGGTAACAGAATGAAGGGTACGGTAACAGAATGACGGGTACGGTAACAGAATGACGGGTACGGTAACATAATGAAGGTTACGGTAACAGAATGAAGGGTACGGTAACAGAATGAAGGGTACGGTAACAGAATGAAAGGTACGGTAACAGAATGACGGGTACTGTAACAGAATGACGGGTACGGTAACAGAATGAAGGTTACGGTAACAGAATGAAGGGTACGGTAACAGAATGAAGGGTACGGTAACAGAATAAAGGGTATGGTAACAAAATGAAGGGTACGGTAACAGAATGACGGGTACGGTAACAGAATGAAGGATAGGGTAACAGAATGACGGGTACGGTAACAGAATGAAGGGTATGGTAACAGAATGAAGGTTAGGGTAACAGAATGAATGTTAGGGTAACAGAATGAATGTTAGGGTAACAGAATGAAGGGTACGGTAACAGAATGAAGGTTAGGGTAACAGATTGAAGGTTAAGGTAACAGAATGATGAGTACGGTAACAGAATGACGGGTTCAGTAACAGAATGATGGGTACGGTAACAGAATGACGGGTATGGTAACAGAATGACGGGTACGGTAACAGAATGACGGGTCCAGTAACAGAATGACAGGTACAGTAACAGAATGAAGGTTAGGGTAACAGATTGAAGGTTAAGGTAACAGATAGATGTGTACGGTAACAGAATGACGGGTATGGTAACAGAATGACGTGTATGGTAACAGACTGACGGGTACAGTAACAGTTCGCCTTTGATTGGGTTTATTTCAAAGTAAATTTCAATGACTTAAAAACCTCAAACCAACTATAAATTGTAGAAATCCATACAAATATTGAAAGCATTTAAATGAGACAATTAAAAGATGAAAATATTGTCGCATTTACATTGTGTAATTTATTGGTGGTTCCTAATTAGCCCAAGAGATAGCTATCAAATGTCAAACCAACCTTTCCATGATTGCACACCAGCTGGCTGAAGCTAATCGGCGAAAGAGGTTGGCTAGCACTAGCTAGGCTAGGCGCCTTCAATACACAAAATCTGGTTTGAGTGTTTCAAGTTATTTAGAAGGGGGAGTGACTGTAACTGTGTACTGTTTTGGCAGAGTGACTGTACAAATGCTTAACATGTGCAAACACGCATAAGAGACACCCACATTAAACCCCAAGACAACTCTCATATGGCTTCAGTCTTCGCCACTGCATTTCTTAGTGACCAAGACAAAACAACTAGCCGGAATCAGTCCCCATTTAAAAGCACCCCTAGACTTCAAGCCATGATGCTGCAACACTGAACTGCATGATACTCCCCGCCCCCTTTTCAGTTCACCAAATAAGGTCAACAAACGTGAGAGGGGAAATCTACAGTTACAACATCAACTTTTTTGATTTAGAAATGAATGATAAGTACCCATTGCTTCTTGAAGAATATAACGTATGAATGCCTCATGAGCTTAGTTCAACTGTCGTGCCCTATCAGAACCCAAAATATAAGCTTGTTATAGTCCAATGTTTGTAAACAAAGTCAATTGCCTTATTATTTCAACTGCTGATTGACCCTTTAACAGTTATGTTCACAGCAGAAATGGAGTGGCGCTAGGCCTGTCCCAGTCCATTTTTAGGCCAGTGGGCTGGTCGCATCGGTCTAATTCTTTGTTAAATAATGGGCCTGTTAAGACATGTTATGATGATTGTTGTGCTGAATGATCATTATTTGGCTAATGGGCTGCTGTCCCATTTCACAGACACCGGCCTAAAATAATTCAGTGGACTGATCCATTTTCCTGTGGTGAACAGTCTGTCATGAGAAACTACATGGAATGTTGTGAAAAATAAAGTTTATTTTTGTAAAGCCCATCTCCAAAATGTGTTTATTTTATGACATTGTGATTTATGGATCATACTCAAAATGGGAGTTTGTAAGAATTGGTTGCATTTCAAAAAACTAAAAGTATTTGGTTTTAAATATTCAAAAGTAAATGTAATTGCTAAAATATACTTAAGTATCAAAATTAAAAGTATAAATCATATCAAATTACTTATATTCCAACACTAGCCGGCGACCACCTGGCTACTGAACCCACCACCTTAGAGGCTGCAGCCCCATATACATAGACATGGAATCACTGGCCACTTTAATAATGGAACACTAGTCACTTTAATAATGGAACACTGGCCACTTTATTAATGGAACACTAGTCACTTTAATAATGGAACACTAGTCACTTTAATAATGGAACACTGGTCACTTTAATAATGGAACACTAGTCACTTTAATAATGGAACACTGGTCACTTTAATAATGGAACACTGGTCACTTTAATAATGGAACACTGGTCACTTTAATAATGGAACACTAGTCACTTTATTAATGGAACACTAATCACTTTATTAATGGAACACTGGTCACTTTAATAATGGAACACTAATCACTTTAATAATGGAACACTAGTCACTTTAATAATGGAACACTGGTCACTTTAATAATGGAACACTAGTCACTTTAATAATCGAACACTAGTCACTTTAATAATGGAACACTAGTCACTTTAATAATGGAACACTAGTCACTTTATTAATGGAACACTAGTCACTTTATTAATGGAACACTAATCACTTTATTAATGGAACACTGGTCACTTTAATAATGGAACACTAATCACTTTAATAATGGAACACTAGTCACTTTAATAATGGAACACTGGTCACTTTAATAATGGAACACTAGTCACTTTAATAATGGAACACTAGTCACTTTAATAATGGAACACTAGTCACTTTAATAATGGAACACTAGTCACTTTATTAATGGAACACTAATCACTTTATTAATGGAACACTAATCACTTTATTAATGGAACACTGGTCACTTTAATAATGGAACACTAGTCACTTTAATAATGGAACACTAGTCACTTTAATAATGGAACACTAGTCACTTTAATAATGGAACACTGGTCACTTTATTAATGGAACACTGGTCACTTTAATAATGGAACACTAGTCACTTTAATAATGGAACACTGGTCACTTTAATAATGGAACACTAGTCACTTTAATAATGGAACACTGGTCACTTTAATAATGGAACACTGGTCACTTTAATAATGGAACACTGGTCACTTTAATAATGGAACACTAGTCACTTTATTAATGGAACACTAATCACTTTATTAATGGAACACTGGTCACTTTAATAATGGAACACTAATCACTTTAATAATGGAACACTAGTCACTTTAATAATGGAACACTGGTCACTTTAATAATGGAACACTAGTCACTTTAATAATGGAACACTAGTCACTTTAATAATGGAACACTAGTCACTTTAATAATGGAACACTAGTCACTTTATTAATGGAACACTAATCACTTTATTAATGGAACACTAATCACTTTATTAATGGAACACTGGTCACTTTAATAATGGAACAATAGTCACTTTAATAATGGAACACTAGTCACTTTAATAATGGAACACTGGTCACTTTAATAATGGAACACTAATCACTTTAATAATGTTTACATGCTGGTTTACTCATCTCATGTGTACACACGGTATTCTAGTCTACAGTATTTTAGCCAACGCCACTCCGACATTGCTCATCCTAATATTAAATATATTTCTTAAATCCATTCTTTTACTCTTAGATATGTGTATTGTTGTGAATTGTTAGATACTACTGCACTATTGGAGCTAGGAACACAAGTATTTCGCTACACCTGCATTAACATATGCTAAATATGTGACCAATGGGACCAGTTTATTTTCTTTTATTTATGTTAAGAAAATCAGATGGCACCATTTTCTTGTTTTTTATATATTTAGCCAGGGGGCACACTCAAACACTCAGACATAATTTACAAACAAACCATCTGTGTTTAGTGAGTCAGAGGCAGTAGGGATGACCAAGGCTGTTCTCTTGATAGGTTTGTGAATTGGACCATCCAGGCTGTATCACATCCGGCCGTGATTGGGAGTCCCATAGGGCGGCGCAGCGTCGTCCAGGTTTGGCCGGGATAGGACGTCATTGTAAATAAGAATTTGTTCTTAACTGACTTGCCTAAATAAAGGTTCAAATAAAATACTTTTAAAAAAAAATCCTGTCCTGCTGAGCATTCAAAATGTTTTTGGAGTAAAAAGTACATTATTTTCTTTAGAAATGTAGTGACGTAAAAGCAAAAGTTTTCAAAAATATAAATAGTAAAGTATTTTTACTTTACTTGTACTTCACACTTCTTTTAGTGTCTAAAAGCCAGTAAAGCCAATCACCTGCATACAAATGTTAAACTTTAACGTGGAGGGGATTTAGTTCAGAGTTTGAGGTTGTAGAATCGCCAAGCTGGCATTTTCTTTTGATCTCTCTTTTACCTCCTCTTCCTGTCTACACACCATCTCTGTTTTACCCCCTCTCCCTGTCTACACACCATCTCTGTTTTACCCCCTCTCACTGTCTACACACCATCTCTGTTTTACCTCCTCTTCCTGTCTACACACCATCTCTGTTTTACCTCCTCTCCCCGTCTACACACCATCTCTGTTTTATCCCCTCTCCCTGTCTACACACCATCTCTGTTTTACCTCCTCTCCCTGTCTACACACCATCTCTGTTTTACCCCCTCTCCCTGTCTACACACCATCTCTGTTTTACCTCCTCTCCCTGTCTACACACCATCTCTGTTTTACCCCCTCTCCCTGTCTACACACCATCTCTGTTTTACCTCCTCTCCCTGTCTACACACCATCTCTGTTTTACCTCCTCTCCCTGTCTACACACCATCTCTGTTTTACCTCCTCTCCCCGTCTACACACCATCTCTGTTTTATCCCCTCTCCCTGTCTACACACCATCTCTGTTTTACCTCCTCTCCCCGTCTACACACCATCTCTGTTTTACCTCCTCTCCCTGTCTACACACCATCTCTGTTTTACCTCCTCTCCCTGTCTACACACCATCTCTGTTTTACCTCCTCTCCCTGTCTACACACCATCTCTGTTTTACCTCCTCTCCCTGTCTACACACCATCTCTGTTTTACCTCCTCTCCCCGTCTACACACCATCTCTGTTTTACCTTCTCTACCTGTCTACACACCATCTCTGTTTTACCTCCTCTCCCTGTCTACACACCATCTCTGTTTTACCTCCTCTCCCTGTCTACACACCATCTCTGTTTTACCTCCTCTCCCTGTCTACACACCATCTCTGTTTTACCTCCTCTCCCTGTCTACACACCATCTCTGTTTTACCCCCTCTCCCTGTCTACACACCATCTCTGTTTTACCTCCTCTCCCTGTCTACACACCATCTCTGTTTTACCCCCTCTCCCTGTCTACACACCATCTCTGTTTTATCCCCTCTCCCTGTCTACACACCATCTCTGTTTTACCTCCTCTCCCTGTCTACACACCATCTCTGTTTTACCCCCTCTCCCTGTCTACACACCATCTCTGTTTTACCTCCTCTCCCTGTCTACACACCATCTCTGTTTTACCCCCTCTCCCTGTCTACACACCATCTCTGTTTTACCTCCTCTCCCTGTCTACACACCATCTCTGTTTTACCTCCTCTCCCTGTCTACACACCATCTCTGTTTTACCTCCTCTCCCCGTCTACACACCATCTCTGTTTTATCCCCTCTCCCTGTCTACACACCATCTCTGTTTTACCTCCTCTCCCCGTCTACACACCATCTCTGTTTTACCTCCTCTCCCTGTCTACACACCATCTCTGTTTTACCTCCTCTCCCTGTCTACACACCATCTCTGTTTTACCTCCTCTCCCTGTCTACACACCATCTCTGTTTTACCTCCTCTCCCTGTCTACACACCATCTCTGTTTTACCTCCTCTCCCCGTCTACACACCATCTCTGTTTTACCTTCTCTACCTGTCTACACACCATCTCTGTTTTACCTCCTCTCCCTGTCTACACACCATCTCTGTTTTACCTCCTCTCCCTGTCTACACACCATCTCTGTTTTACCTCCTCTCCCTGTCTACACACCATCTCTGTTTTACCTCCTCTCCCTGTCTACACACCATCTCTGTTTTACCTCCTCTCCCTGTCTACACACCATCTCTGTTTTACCCCCTCTCCCTGTCTACACACCATCTCTGTTTTACCTCCTCTCCCTGTCTACACACCATCTCTGTTTTACCCCCTCTCCCTGTCTACACACCATCTCTGTTTTACCTCCTCTCCCCGTCTACACACCATCTCTGTTTTATCCCAACTCCCTGTCTACACACCATCTCTGTTTTACCCCCTCTCCCTGTCTACACACCATCTCTGTTTTACCTCCTCTCCCTGTCTACACACCATCTCTGTTTTACCCCC
Source organism: Oncorhynchus clarkii lewisi (assembly GCF_045791955.1). Classification (NCBI taxonomy): domain Eukaryota; kingdom Metazoa; phylum Chordata; class Actinopteri; order Salmoniformes; family Salmonidae; genus Oncorhynchus; species Oncorhynchus clarkii. The sequence goes on from NC_092147.1 coordinate 6,929,208, forward strand.
TCTCCCTGTCTACACACCATCTCTGTTTTACCTCCTCTCCCTGTCTACACACCATCTCTGTTTTACCTCCTCTCCCTGTCTACACACCATCTCTGTTTTACCTCCTCTCCCTGTCTACACACCATCTCTGTTTTACCTCCTCTCCCCGTCTACACACCATCTCTGTTTTACCTTCTCTACCTGTCTACACACCATCTCTGTTTTACCTCCTCTCCCTGTCTACACACCATCTCTGTTTTACCTCCTCTCCCTGTCTACACACCATCTCTGTTTTACCTCCTCTCCCTGTCTACACACCATCTCTGTTTTACCTCCTCTCCCTGTCTACACACCATCTCTGTTTTACCTCCTCTCCCTGTCTACACACCATCTCTGTTTTACCCCCTCTCCCTGTCTACACACCATCTCTGTTTTACCTCCTCTCCCTGTCTACACACCATCTCTGTTTTACCCCCTCTCCCTGTCTACACACCATCTCTGTTTTACCTCCTCTCCCCGTCTACACACCATCTCTGTTTTATCCCAACTCCCTGTCTACACACCATCTCTGTTTTACCCCCTCTCCCTGTCTACACACCATCTCTGTTTTACCTCCTCTCCCTGTCTACACACCATCTCTGTTTTACCCCCTCTCCCTGTCTACACACCATCTCTGTTTTACCTCCTCTCCCTGTCTACACACCATCTCTGTTTTACCTCCTCTCCCTGTCTACACACCATCTCTGTTTTACCTCCTCTCCCCGTCTACACACCATCTCTGTTTTATCCCCTCTCCCTGTCTACACACCATCTCTGTTTTACCTCCTCTCCCCGTCTACACACCATCTCTGTTTTACCTCCTCTCCCTGTCTACACACCATCTCTGTTTTACCTCCTCTCCCTGTCTACACACCATCTCTGTTTTACCTCCTCTCCCTGTCTACACACCATCTCTGTTTTACCTCCTCTCCCTGTCTACACACCATCTCTGTTTTACCTCCTCTCCCCGTCTACACACCATCTCTGTTTTACCTTCTCTACCTGTCTACACACCATCTCTGTTTTACCTCCTCTCCCTGTCTACACACCATCTCTGTTTTACCTCCTCTCCCTGTCTACACACCATCTCTGTTTTACCTCCTCTCCCTGTCTACACACCATCTCTGTTTTACCTCCTCTCCCTGTCTACACACCATCTCTGTTTTACCCCCTCTCCCTGTCTACACACCATCTCTGTTTTACCTCCTCTCCCTGTCTACACACCATCTCTGTTTTACCCCCTCTCCCTGTCTACACACCATCTCTGTTTTATCCCCTCTCCCTGTCTACACACCATCTCTGTTTTACCTCCTCTCCCTGTCTACACACCATCTCTGTTTTACCCCCTCTCCCTGTCTACACACCATCTCTGTTTTACCTCCTCTCCCTGTCTACACACCATCTCTGTTTTACCCCCTCTCCCTGTCTACACACCATCTCTGTTTTACCTCCTCTCCCTGTCTACACACCATCTCTGTTTTACCTCCTCTCCCTGTCTACACACCATCTCTGTTTTACCTCCTCTCCCCGTCTACACACCATCTCTGTTTTATCCCCTCTCCCTGTCTACACACCATCTCTGTTTTACCTCCTCTCCCCGTCTACACACCATCTCTGTTTTACCTCCTCTCCCTGTCTACACACCATCTCTGTTTTACCTCCTCTCCCTGTCTACACACCATCTCTGTTTTACCTCCTCTCCCTGTCTACACACCATCTCTGTTTTACCTCCTCTCCCTGTCTACACACCATCTCTGTTTTACCTCCTCTCCCCGTCTACACACCATCTCTGTTTTACCTTCTCTACCTGTCTACACACCATCTCTGTTTTACCTCCTCTCCCTGTCTACACACCATCTCTGTTTTACCTCCTCTCCCTGTCTACACACCATCTCTGTTTTACCTCCTCTCCCTGTCTACACACCATCTCTGTTTTACCTCCTCTCCCTGTCTACACACCATCTCTGTTTTACCTCCTCTCCCTGTCTACACACCATCTCTGTTTTACCCCCTCTCCCTGTCTACACACCATCTCTGTTTTACCTCCTCTCCCTGTCTACACACCATCTCTGTTTTACCCCCTCTCCCTGTCTACACACCATCTCTGTTTTACCTCCTCTCCCAGTCTACACACCATCTCTGTTTTATCCCAACTCCCTGTCTACACACCATCTCTGTTTTACCCCCTCTCCCTGTCTACACACCATCTCTGTTTTACCTCCTCTCCCTGTCTACACACCATCTCTGTTTTACCTCCTCTCCCTGTCTACACACCATCTCTGTTTTACCTCCTCTCCCTGTCTACACAACTTCAATGGCCTGCAAAGTAACTCTCTCTCTCTCTCTCCCCATTTGTCTGTCTCTCTCCCCTCTCTCCTCCTCTTTCTCTCCCCCCTCTCTGTCTGTCTCTCCCTCTCTCTCCCCCATCTATCTATCTCTTTCCCTCTGTCTTTCTCTATCTCACTCTCTCTCTCCCCCTCTCTCTCCCAACCCGTCTGTATCTCTTGACCTCTCTCTCTCTCCACCTCTGTCTCTTTCTCTCTCACTACCTTTCTCCCTCCCTCCCTCTCTCTCTCTCTCTCTCTCTCTCTCTCTCCCCCCCTCTCTGCCCCACCCCTCTCTCTGTCTCTCCTCTCTCTCTCCTCTCTCTCCCTTTCTCTCCCTGCCACTCTCCTCTCTCTCTCTCTCCCCCTCTCTCTCTGCCCCACCCCTCTCTCTGTCTCTCCTCTCTCTCTACTCTCTCTCCCTCTCTCCCTGCCCCTCTCCTCTCTCTCTCTCTCTCCCCCCTCTTTCTCTGCCGCACCCCTCTCTCCGTCTCTCCTCTCTCTCTCCTCTCTTCATCTCTGTTTCTCCTCTCTCTCTCTCTCTCTCTCTCTCTCTCTCTCTCTCCCTGTCTCTCTCTCTCTCCTCTCTCTGTCTCTTCTCTCAATTCAATTCAATTCAAGGGCTTTATTGGCATGGGAAACATGTGTAAACATTGCCAAAGCAAGTGAGGTAGATAATATATAAAGTGAATATATAAAGTGAAATAAACAATAAAAAATTAACAGTAAACATCACACATACAGAAGTTTCAAAACAATAAAGACATTACATTGTTTTAACAATGTACAAATGGTGAAGGACACAAGATAAAATAAATAAGCATAGATATGGGTTGTATTTACAATGGTGTTTGTTCTTCACTGGTTGCCCTTTTCTCGTGGCAACAGGTCACAAATCTTGCTGCTGTGATGCACACTGTGGAATTTCACCCAGTAGATATGGGAGTTTATCAAAATTGGATTTGTTTTCGAATTCTTTGTGGATCTGTGTAATCTGAGGGAAATATGTCTCTCTAATATGGTCATACATTGGGCAGGAGGTTAGGAAGTGCAGCTCAGTTTCCACCTCATTTTGTGGGCAGTGAGCACATAGCCTGTCTTCTCTTGAGAGCCATGTCTGCCTACGGCGGCCTTTCTCAATGGCAAGGCTATGCTCACTGAGTCTGTACATAGTCAAAGCTTTCCTTAATTTTGGGTCAGTCACAGTGGTCAGGTATTCTGCCGCTGTGTACTCTCTGTGTAGGGCCAAAAAGCATTCTAGTTTGCTCTGTTTTTTTGTTAATTCTTTCCAATGTGTCAAGTAATTATCTTTTTGTTTTCTCATGATTTGGTTGGGTCTAATTGTGCTGCTGTCCTGGGGCTCTGTAGGGTGTGTTTGTGTTTGTGAACAGAGCCCCAGGACCAGCTTGCTTAGGGGACTCTTCTCCAGGTTCATCTCTCTGTAGGTGATGGCTTTGTTGTGGAAGGTTTGGGGATCGCTTCCTTTTAGGTGGTTATAGAACTTAACGGCTCTTTTCTGGATTTTGATAATTAGTGGGTATCGGCCTAATTCTGCTCTGCATGCATTATTTGGTGTTCTACGTTGTACACTGGGGATATTTTTGCAGAATTCTGCGTGCAGAGTCTCAATTTGGTGTTTGTCCCATTTTGTGAAGTCTTGGTTGGTGAGCGGACCCCAGACCTCACAACCATAAAGGGCAATGGGCTCTATGACTGATTCAAGTATTTTTAGCCAAATCCTAATTGCTAATCTCTCTCTCTCTCTGTCTCTCCTATCTCTCTCTCCTCTCTCTCTCTCCTCTCTCTCTCCCCCTTCTCTCTCTGCCCCACCCCTCTCTCTGTCTGTCCTCTCTCTCCCTGTCTCTCCCTCGTTCTCTCTGCTACAGGTTAATCATTCCATCACAGAGCTAACCCTTATCTGTCTCTCTGTCTCTCCCTGTCTCTCCCTCGTTCTCTCTGCTACAGGTTAATCATTCCATCACAGAGCTAACCCTTATCTGTCTCTGTTTAAATTTGTAACTGGATCTTATCAACCACATGACCACCACAGGACCAATCCCGGGCCAGCATTTATGAATACTGTTGATAATTGCTTGTGTGTGTGTGTGTGTGTGTGTGTGTGTGTGTGTGTGTGTGTGTGTGTGTGTGTGTCTGCGCCTGCGTGTGGTGTTGGGGGGGGGGGGGGGGTGAAAGTGGGGAGGGATGGAGAGATAAAGAGAGAGAGAGAGAGGGCAGAAAGAGGGAGGGAAGGGGATGGGATAGTTCACCAGGCAGAGTTCACTCGACTTCAGAGCAAGTGGACAGTAACTTTTTCCTTTTCTCTTTAACTCCTGAAGTCTCAGCCCTCTTCGTTGCTCTGATTGCCCCAATTACTACTCACAGAATGGAATAGGTTAGGGGATCGAGATTAAGGGTCGGTGTTGTAGAGGATCGATCAAACCAGAGCCTTGTTTTTTTCTGTGGAGCTGTGGATTGGCATGTCTTCCTTCAGCCGTGACAGTGAAAGTGATCAGTGTGGCTCTACAGAGGACTTGACTGGTGCAGGTGAGTAGTGGCTGATTGTGTTGTAACATAGCTTCATGCTACGTGTCTGGTGCAGCGTGCCAGCCAGGATTCGAGAGGCCCCTCTATAGCCTACACTCTCAGAGGTAAAGGTGCCAAGAAGAACCTGTTGGGGTTCTAAAAATTACCACACAGGTAGAACATTTTCAGTTCAAAATGGTTCTTCCAGGAACCCCTGTGTAAAGGATCTCCGAGGAACCCATGTGTAAAGGATCTTCGAGGAACCCCTGTGTAAAGGATCTTCGAGGAACCCATGTGTAAAGGGTCAACCCAGAAAGTGTATGCGATGAGAAGGGGTTTAATTTTTAATATTTTCACTAAGATATTGTAGACGTGACAACCAATCAGAAGATTTGAGGTGTGGCTTTCAGATTTTTGGTCACCTGTTAGAGTAAATGTCATTCCTGGTCATCATGTTCAGTTCGTACACTTACAATTTAAATATTTTTGCATATTACACATTGTAACTTAATATGAATAATACTAACATTGCTCATCACATAGTAATAAAGTGGTAACTATTTCAACTTTGGGATTTGCATTGACTCTTGAGGAAATCATACAACTGTCAATGTTCAACTTTAACATGTGATGACAATACAACAGACGATATGAACAGGAATGACATTTAATCTAACAGGTGGCCCCCAAAAAGGATGTATGAAAGCCACGCCCCTTCTAAGCCACGCCTCCAGTCCAGGGTTCCTCCAGGAACCCTTTGTTATGTTGAAACATTAAAGATTCCTTTCAAGAATCCTGACAAGTAAGCAAAGGTGCAAATATGAACCATTGACTAGCAAAGGTGCAGGTTTCCTCAAGTCACCACTAATTCTAAGAGTGTTCATCATTTCTCTATTAGACTCGTGCACTCAGTCATGTTCCCATAAATACAAGGTTGAACTTGCAGTTTTCTCTAACCTTTTTTGAAATGTCCATTTTGACGTGCATTGTTGAGTAACAGCAATGGCATTTTTCATGTTTGGCAATGTTATGCTTGAAGATTAGTTTAGACCAAGGATGGAGGCCCGCAGATCGATTTCTGAAAACCACACACACACACACACACACAAGTATTATTATTATTATTTTTTTGAACAGAGTTAGAATAGTAGAGTACACAAGGTGCAATTTCGAAACTTGGTTGAGCAATTTTTCTCTTGTAATGTCAGTCACTGACAGTCACTCAATTAGTCCATGACAGCTAAAAAAAATATTTGATTGGTAAATTAGTCTAGCCAGCTATCTAAACTTGGTCCAATTACCGACAGGGGCCCCCCATTGATTTTGCTAGTCACTCTCACTCAGATATCACATGCAAACATTTCTCTCCATGGTAAAATGAGTAGAATTGCAGGAACTAAAATGTGTTGCTGGCAACACATTTTCACTTAGGGCCTCCCCAAAAAGGCTAGGGTTGTCTCTGACTTCATGTGTGGGTGTGGTTACACAGACCTGTGAGCCACTGTGGCCCCCGTCAGATGAGTTCAGATTTTTGTGGCCCCCACCCCCATCAAAGTTGCCAATCCCTGGTTTAGGTTGTTGACATATGTTGTTGTCTATGCATTGAATGTACTGTTAGGGTGCTTATACACAATTTCCCGTTTTATTTTTGTTATTATTATTATTATTTTTTACAAAAACACACAATGCAATGCTATGTTTTTACATGCATAAATTAGTCATTAGGTCAAATTTAAGGAATGACGAATATCCGGAAATAAATTGAAAATATGTTGCAAATGAGGTCACTTCAACGCGTGGTTGTCGTGCGTAACAGGTTTGAGGCCTCATCATTGATACATCTTCAGCTTGCTTTTGTTTTATGAACACTATCAGCGAAGGTATCTTTTCAATAGCGCTTAGTATTCAAAGTCAAATCAAAACAAATGTTATTGGTCACATACACATGGTTAGCATGTGTTAATGCGAGTGTAGCGAAATGCTTGTGTTCAGTTTAAAGTAAATTATTTATGGATTCCAATCGAAACATTGACATCAGTAACAGTCAAATGTATTCCGGCAATCTATTGCCAAACATTTTACAGTCAATGTGTCAGACATTTGGACGTGTTTGTAGACCAATGTGTGTGAGTGTAGGTTACAGTTTAAATGTTAACTCACTCGAAATCTTTTCCGAGTTGCCTTTATGATCGGAAATGATAAAGATTAGACTATCAGAGCATGAACATGCACGAGAAAAGTAACGAAATGCATGTTCTTTACAACGATAAAACATATCATAATTGCAACAATTATTAGCATTGCGTGTTTGATAATTTCGAAATAATTATTTAAGTGTAGTTTTGGTTATATATATATATTTGATACAATGGATAGATTAAATCAGTTAGACCTGCGGGGTGCGTGTGCGTGTGTGTGAGAGTTTGCCCTCGCAAGTGCGTAAATGCGTGATGAGTGTGCGCGCGTGCTTATAGGGCCACTCTAATGTATGTCTCGAGTTGACCTTGGATATGTAGCCTAACCTTTTGCTTGAAAAGGCCGCTGTGCGTCACTTTTCACCATCCTCCCCATCCGTTGATTGACAGCTCTCAATAGGGCTCAGGTGATGACAAGAGTGAATTATGTTGTGTTCCGCTGTGTGTGTGTGTGTGTGTGTGTGTGTGTGTGTGTGTGTGTGTGTGTGTGTGTGTGTGTGTGTGTGTGTGTGTGTGTGTGTGTGTGTGTGTGTTTTTTAACACACAAACAAATCCTGATTTTCGTTTTGTTGTTCTAATTCAATGCTCACGTCAATTATGTTACGTGATTTGATCCGTCTTGTCCTGTAGCTTATATAATTCTGTAAATATTAAGGAGAGAAATTAGATCATTTATAGAGGTAAATGTGGTATTTTAAAAAACGGGCATTGCATATTAGACGACAGCTTTGAAAAAGTTTTGCCCTAATTTGCGTTTTTGTCGCAATAGCTTAGAATTAATTCATCCAGTAGCCTAAAACGAATAAACCCACCCCACACACTAATTTATCAGCTACCTACTCATGAAAAGCTTAATTAAAACTGTGCTTATAACTAATTACTAGACCTGTTGGCATAACGACATGCCTCCGTGCCTATACATATATGCTTTCCGCTCCTCTGTGTCAAAGATGGTTTCAGTTGCATCACTTCGATTTAGTCAGCCGATTTTAAAGCCCATCATTAGCAGTAAAAACAGTTGTGATTTGGACAGTGTGGATAAACGATTTAGAAATTATGTTGCCCGTCTCCGCACGCGATTGGAGCTAAGGGTGTGATGTCATACCACCATGAGCCCCTGATTGGCGTTAGGAAGCGGTGTCCGTGGAGTAAACAAAGCAGCAAGGAGAGGTTTGAACTTCACATCTCACTCCATCACAGATAGACCGAATTTACCTGAAGGAGCTTCTGACAGTTCGCAAACTCCACTTTCAAGACCAGTGTCAAAGACGTGGAAAGGCCAGCGGGAGAGCAGTCAGCTGCCGAGACCTCTAGAGAGGTGTCATCATATTTTAACCCGGTTCAATCCTGGTTGTCCGGGTAGATTTGTTATTTTAATCAGAGAGAGAGAGAGAGAGAGAGAGAGAGAGAGAGAGAGAGAGAGAGAGACGGAGAAGGAGAGAGAGAGAGGGGGGGGGGGAGAGAGAGAGAGAGGGGGGGAGAGAGAGAGAGAGAGAGAGAGGGGGAGAGAGAGAGAGAGAGAGAGAGAGAGAGAGAGAGAGAGAGAGAGAGAGAGAGAGAGAGAACTCGAAATCATTGTGCTCCACCCCTTAACTTCGCGGTAAAACCATGCTCGTATACTAGGGTCAACGGCATTGCTCCATATTTCAATTTACCCAAGAGCAATTTCAGTATGAATTTACATTGTTCTCGCTGTTGCAGGCTACCCATCGGGTATGTAGCCTAGACCTTCGCTGTCTGTTTAAGCAGAGCCCGCAGCATTTTGGCCATACAGTGAGCGCGCAGGATTTGGGAAGCCACTTTTCTCCGGTGTGTCTGTGTGTGTGAGTGAGTGAGTGTGAGAACCTGTGGTGTTCCTCTCCGGTCCAGGTGGTCAGCCGGACGGAGCTGAGTCTCCCGCTCAGCCCAGTGGAGCTGTCATGCTGCCCAAAGGCGACACGGAATCTCTAGGACTCGTTCGATCGCATGGAGAACAGGGACACATGCCAAGAAATATGCAAGGTAAGAAATCTAGACCGATTTAGATGCCGTATTATTAGGCAATATTGTAGACCGCGCGACCGTTGTGCGTTAACACTGGCATCGCGAAAGGTGTAATTTGTGAAATTGTGCGTAATTACGGGCGAAAGACCTGACAGTTTAGGACATAAATAGCCAAGACAAACTCGTCGTGCATCTTATTCAGTTGTCAACTTGGAATAGTTAACTTATTTGCTGATCATGCATTATATATCACTATTAAGGTAGGCTACGCTGGGACGGTCAATATGTGGTATTTGCGAATTCGCTCTACCCAAATTCTATAGGAAAGATCATTGTTGCTGTCACCGACTTTCTCCAAATAGTGCATGGTAAATGATTCCATTGTACACTTTATGAATTAATTAAAAGCACAATATTCACTTAGTCAGATATCATTCCGTTTTATCCATTGTGTTTCATTCCTGCCATAGGCTATTATGAAATTATAGGCTACGGTTGATCTACCATACAGGCCTAGCCACAAGCCATCCTAAAGCTCACCTGATGTCTAACGTTTGCTTAATATGCAAGAGCTCATGTGCCAGTTGTTGGAACCTGAAAAATGTGAATTCCCCAAATGGCATCAAGTCTAGGCCATTGTCTTTTTAAACTTCGGTTTCAGCCCCATGCAGAATTATGTCAGTGATATTTGGAATACATTATTTTCTTTCAGGTCACGTTTTTGTCAAAAGTTTATATTAAAAGGGCGACGAGTTTAGAACCGTTACTCCAGAACACGAGGGTGCAAATCAGATATCCTACAGTTTGCGAGTAAGAAATTTGGCCTACGACCAAAAAAAGTTTTTGATGACATAAATGTGCAATTATTGAAAAATGCCAAGTTGGGTTAAATACATTTCGCTTGGAATCATTTTTGTTAAATTTACAAATTGTAACCTATAACCCGTAGTTTCGGGGGTTCCTTCTCATAATGCTGGACTAGCCTACTGCTTGTTTTAATTTCCAAAAGTTCAATGTTAGAAAATAAGATCACTATTTTCGATGAGAATTGAAGTGTTCTTTGCAAGCCTATCGAATTATTATTTCTTAATCCCCTCCACTTTGCTAATTGCACAGTTCGATTATCTTTAAAAATTAAGTTTCATATGGTGTGGATACAAATATCTGATAACTCAAGCTTCAAGGCATGAATGGAATTTTCATCTATATTTTGCACGGGTAGTTTCTCTGTCTGCGTGCAAAAAAAGAAAATGCCATTTCCCAATCCATTTAAACATGGGCATAGCTTATTTTCAAATATCAAACTTTAAACTGAAAACAGTTTTGAGGCTGCATGTTTCTCAGAGGCCCGAGATAAGATTCGATAGCTAAGTTATAGGTTACAGAAAAACTTTCTGAACTTGTCAAAAAATCTAACCCATGGGTTCAGCTCTCCTGTCATCAAAATAGGAGGCCTGACATTTTCATACGGGAATTTTTTGTGCTGGCGGATATGTTTGTAAGATTATTATTATAATATATATGTTTAACCTTTATTTAACTAGGCAGGTCAGTTAAGAACAAATTCGTATTTACGATGACTTTCTCAACTTATTATACAGGACTTACAGATCAGAGGGTCAATGGAGAAAAACATGTTCAGCAGACACACAGGCAGAAAGACGCATTTTGAAAGTTACATTATTCTATCTGCTCTGAAATTCATTGTGATTTTTCTGTTTGATGTTTGCCGCATTTTAAGGACAATCAATTATTTTCTTACCATTGTAAATGTCAGTTCCGCTGTTTGCTAACACTGTTATATATCCGCTTATCAATGCAATTATTTTCATCAGCATTCATGCCCGTAAAATGACTTAAGCAGGTGCTTATGGAAAGTAAATTAAACCGTATGTGTACAGAGCAGAGCAGACACGGGAAGAGTAGCTGAAGGCGATTCAATTTAAGTTCAATTTAAGAATCGGTTTTATATTTTTCTTTCACCTGTTAGCACGAAAGGTTGCACTGTAGGCCGTCTTCATTCGCCTGTGGGCGGTAACATTTACTCCTCGAATGCTTAACTCTAATATCTTACCATTTCCGGGATGAATTCACGACTTAATATCATGAATATTTATGAAGCTCAGTTTCATATGTTTGCACTGTCTGCGACTGGCGAGCAAGAGTGAATGCAGCAAAACGGGAAAATTAAGGTTATTTCCTTTTAGTACTATCAAATAACATTATTCATCCAAATAAGGAATAGTTTAGTCAAATTTCCTTTTGGATCAAAGCTTCAAAATGATAATTTTTCCTAAAAAATTTGATGGATTTTCAAAAAAAATATTCCATAGCCTAAGGTCATTGTAAATTCAGTCAGATGTATAGTTAAAGACTGCAGTAGGCCTATATAGGAAAATAAGGTATTTCAGATCAAAGTCTTCTTCTTCGTTTTCTCATGTGTGTCGTGTGTTGCAGCCCCCCACTATAAAATGATGGACTACTCATATGATGAAGACTTGGATGAGATGTGTCCGGTGTGTGGAGACAAGGTTTCTGGATACCATTACGGGCTCCTCACATGTGAAAGCTGCAAGGTTTGTTCTTATTTTTTATTTTATTTTTTTTTAAAATTTTTCTAACCTTTCCTCAGATTGTCCTTCTGTGCTTCTCTTGGAACCTTTATTGAAGAAAATGTGCTACGTGCAGTGATATGTAACTGATAATAACATATTGATGATTGTGGTTGAAGGATATAACGGTGGTTAGTGTGAAGTGGTTCATATTGTCTCCTGTCTGGTCTATGTACCTGCTGTTTCCATAATCAGTAAGCTATGTGTTAAAATATGTGCATATTTCAATGTACCAATGTACATAAAATATGTAAACAGTTTCGATTTGTTTATGCTAGCGTATTAGCCTTAGTAAACTCCTACATTTGTTTGCAGAAGTTCCAAGTAACCTACATATAGTTAACCAAATGTTTTTTTTTGTAAAATCTCTAAATGTCTATTTGTGTGTAGTCCACATAGCCTACGCTGTAGATTTAATCGATTTTCTGACCTTAAGATGCAACACATTTACTCTGAGGATACCTTCAATTGCAACATTGCTTCATTTGAAGTGTTGTCTTCTTTAAAATGGTAGAGAGTGTGTAATTCTTTGAAAGCGTTTTTTTTTAAACTTCTTTTCTTTCTTAAACTCAGCATATGGAGGATGTCACTGGATTCCCGTCTTGTTAGAGAGGCATGTTAGTAAAGTTGTAAAATGAATCCTGTCGTTTTAGCCGAGATAACCCGTTTTTAACTCATATCCTCAGACAGCGTTCTGACCGTGGATCATTTTAAAGGTAACCTATGTGTGTACGGGTGTCTTCAATGAAATCATGTCGACTTTGCAGTATGATGGCTAATTTCCCACCAGCACAGTTCTAAACGGGATCTGTTAATCAGGAACATATTGGAGTTGTACCGTGTAGTTATTTCAATGGAAGCTGTCTGGTTTTTTTTGGACGGGAGAAAGATTGGGGTCTTTTCTGTCCTTTCTCACCAGTCTAGCACACTGCCGTGGGTCTGAGACAGGAGGTTTCAGGCTAGCACTCTGCCATGGGTCTGAGACAGGAGGTTTCAGGCTAGCACACTGCCGTGGGTCTGAGACAGGAGGTATCAGTCTAGCACACTGCCGTGGGTCTGAGACAGGAGGTATCAGGCTAGCACACTGCCGTGGGTCTGAGACAGGAGGTATCAGTCTAGCACACTGCCGTGGGTCTGAGACAGGAGGTATCAGTCTAGCACACTGCAGTGGGTCTGAGACAGGAGGTATCAGTCTAGCACTCTGCCGTGGGTCTGAGAAAGGAGGTTTCAGGCTAGCACTCTGCCGTGGGTCTGAGACAGGAGGTATCAGGCTAGCACACTGCCGTGGGTCTGAGACAGGAGGTATCAGGCTAGCACACTGCCGTGGGTCTGAGACAGGAGGTATCAGGCTAGCACACTGCCGTGGGTCTGAGACAGGAGGTATCAGGCTAGCACACTGCCGTGGGTCTGAGACAGGAGGTATCAGTCTAGCACACTGCCGTGGGTCTGAGACAGGAGGTATCAGGACTCAATGTCTAAACACACAATGTAATACAGTGTTGGTCTGCTTTAAACCTGTACACACACACACACACACACACACACACACACACACACACACACAGGCAAGCAAGCAGAATGCGCACGCACACACATAAACACACATAAACACACATACACACAGATACACACAGATAGACAAACACAGACTTGTATTCTAAGTCCACATGAAACCACACTGTACCTGCATGTTAAAACCAACATAAAGGTCGACAGAACCACAAATGGTCATGGTTTCCTCACTGGCGATTTGGAGGCTCCAAATCTTTGTTTGTCACACACTTTGTAAACAACAGGTGTAGACTAACAGTGACATGTTTACAAAGGCTCACTCTAGGGATCTCTGTGTTTAAAAAAAACCCAAAAAACATTAACTTCGTCATTCAGTTTAACCCAGACACACACACTCACACAAACACACACACGCACAAACAGACACGATCACTGACTTGAAAGAGTACAATACGTTTAAACTGGTCTATATATTAATGGAAATACCATTTATTGAGTAGAATGTATACCCTGTGGGTCAGTAGAATCTACATCCAGTGGGTCAGTAGTCTGTGTATCCAGTGGGTCAGTAGACTGTATATCCAGTGGGTCAATAGACTGTGTTTCCAGTGGGTCAGTAGACTGTGTTTCCAGTGGGTCAGTAGACTGTATATCCAGTGGGTCAATAGACTGTGTTTCCAGTGGGTCAGTAGACTGTATATCCAGTGGGTCAGTAGAATGTATATCCAGTGGGTCAGTAGACTGTGTATCCAGTGGGTCAGTAGTCTGTATATCCAGTGGGTCAGTAGACTGTATATCCAGTAGGTCAGTAGTCTGTATATCCAGTAGGTCAGTAGTCTGTATATCCAGTAGGTCAGTAGTCTGTATATCCAGTAGGTCAGTAGACTGTGTATCCAGTGGGTCAGTAGACTGTGTATCCAGTGGGTCAGTAGACTGTGTATCCAGTAGGTCAGTAGACTGTGTATCCAGTAGGTCAGTAGACTGTGTATCCAGTGGGTCAGTAGACTGTGTATCCAGTGGGTCAGTAGACTGTGTATCCAGTAGGTCAGTAGACTGTGTATCCAGTGGGTCAGTAGACTGTGTTTCCAGTGGGTCAGTAGAATGTATATCGAGTGGGTCAGTAGACTGTGTTTCCAGTGGGTCAGTGGAATGTACATCCAGTAGGTCTGTAGACTGTTTTTCATGTGGGTCAGTAGACTGTATATCCAGTGGGTCAGTAGACTGTGTTTCCAGTGGGTCAGTAGAATGTATATCCAGTAGGTCAGTAGACTGTGTTTCCAGTGGGTCAGTAGACTGTATATCCAGTGGGTCAGTAGAATGTATATCCAGTAGGTCTGTAGACTGTGTTTCCAGTGGGTCAGTAGACTGTATATCCAGTGGGTCAGTAGAATGTATATCCAGTAGGTCTGTAGACTGTGTTTCCAGTGGGTCAGTAGTCTGTATATCCAGTGGGTCAGTAGAATGTATATCCAGTGGGTCAGTAGTCTGTATATCCAGTGGGTCAGTAGACTGTATATCCAGTAAGTCTGTAGACTGTGTTTCCAGTGGGTCAGTAGTCTGTATATCCAGTAAGTCTGTAGACTGTGTTTCCAGTGGGTCAGTAGAATGTATATCCAGTGGGTCAGTAGTCTGTATATCCAGTGGGTCAGTAGAATGTATTTCCAGTGGGTCAGTAGACTGTGTTTCCAGTGGGTCAGTAGAATCTATATCCAGTAGGTCAGTAGACTGTGTATCCAGTGGGTCAGTAGAATCTATATCCAGTAGGTTAGTAGACTGTGTATCCAGTGGGTCAGTAGACTGTGTTTCCAGTGGGTCAGTAGAATGTATATCCAGTAGGTCAGTAGACTGTGTATCCAGTGGGTCAGTAGACTGTGTTTCCAGTGGGTCAGTGGAATGTACATCCAGTAGGTCTGTAGACTGTTTTTCATGTGGGTCAGTAGACTGTATATCCAGTGGGTCAGTAGACTGTATATCCAGGGGGTCAGTAGTCTGTATATCCAGTAGGTCAATAGACTGTGTTTCCAGTGGGTCAGTAGAATGTATATCCAGTAGGTCAGTAGACTGTGTATCCAGTGGGTCAGTAGACTGTGTTTCCACATCCAGTGGGTAGACTGTTTTTCAGTAGTCTGTATATCCAGTAAGTCCAGGGGGTCAGTTCTGTATATCCAGTAGGTCTGTGTGTTTCCAGTGGGTCAGTAGAATGTATATCCAGTAGGTCAGTAGACTGTGTTTCCAGTGGGTCAGTAGACTGTATATCCAGTAGGTCAATAGACTGTGTTTCCAGTGGGTCAGTAGAATGTATATCCAGTAGGTCAGTAGACTGTGTTTCCAGTGGGTCAGTAGACTGTATATCCAGTGGGTCAGTAGACTGTATATCCAGTGGGTCAGTAGAATCTATATCCAGTGGGTCAGTAGAATGTATATCCAGTAGGTCAATAGACTGTGTATCCAGTGGGTCAGTAGTGTGTATATCCTGTAGGTATCCAGTGGGTCAGTAGAATCTATATCCAGTAGGTCTGTAGACTGTATTTCCAGTGGGTCAGTAGAATCTATATCCAGTGGGTCAGTAGAATCTATATCCAGTAGGTCAGTAGAATCTATATCCAGTAGGTCTGTAGACTGTGTTTCCAGTGGGTCAGTAGAATGTATATCCAGTGGGTCAGTAGAATCTATATCCAGTGGGTAGTAGAATCTATATCCAGTAGGTCAGTAGAATCTATATCCAGTAGGTCTGTAGACTGTGTTTCCAGTGGGTCAGTAGAATGTATATCCAGTAGGTCAGTAGAATGTATATCCAGTAGGTCAGTAGAATCTATATCCAGTGGGTCAGTAGACTGTATATCCAGTGGGTCAGTAGACTGTATATCCAGTGGGTCAGTAGAATCTATATCCAGTAGGTCAGTAGACTGTATATCCAGTGGGTCAGTAGAATGTATATCCAGTGGGTCAGTAGTCTGTATATCCAGTGGGTCAGTAGACTGTATATCCAGTGGGTCAGTAGAATCTATATCCAGTGGGTCAGTAGACTGTATATCCAGTGGGTCAGTAGAATGTATATCCAGTGGGTCAGTAGTCTGTATATCCAGTGGGTCAGTAGACTGTGTATCCAGTGGGTCAGTAGACTGTATATCGAGTGGGTCAGTAGACTGTGTTTCCAGTGGATCAGTAGAATGTATATCCAGTGTGTCTATTCTAGTGTGGTTATATTATCATGTCACAAGGCTGGATCAAGCAATGCAGGTTGTACATTGTTTGGAGTTTGGTGAAATATTGATTGTTTTACTTTTAAATGGGCAGGTTTAAGGCATTTCTCCCGACTTGTGTGGATCGGGAATTTTTAATTTTTAATTTAACCTTTATTTAACCAGGTAGGCTAGTTGAGAACAAGTTCTCATTTACACCTGCGACCTGGCCAAGAATAAAGCAAAGCAGTTCGACACAAACAACAACACAGAGTTACACATGGAACAAACAAACAAACAAACAGTCAATAATACAGTAAAAAAGTCTATATACAGTGTGTACAAATGAGGTAAGATAAGGGAGGTATGGCAATAAATAGGACATGGTGGCGAAGTAATTACAATATACCAATTAAACACTGAATCAGAATCATAAAACACGGGACGAGATGTTAAAAACTGTCCATTGTGCCAATAGATTGTATGCACTCGCATGAGATTTGCCGTGATGTTGATAGAGTGGCATTGGAGGTTTATTTCTTAGACTGGGTTAAGATGTCAATTTTGGGATACATCCTCAGTAGTGTGCCTTCGAATCAGTGGGTGTTTCGGCCTTTAATCACTAAACACCCTCATCACAGGTGGCCAGCTAAAGGGTGATCAAGCCTTTAGCTTGTGTCCCATGCCCAATTAAGATGTCACCAGGGACTATGCATGGCAGGGGCGTCCTCTTCCATGAGCCAGCCCTACAGCTGACCGCATACCTCATATGCCCTCCTCAAGTTGGAGGGATCTGAATTGGGTTCTCAGGTGGGGGTGGGGGGTCATGAAGTTATAGCCCAGCAAGGGTCCTTCCGTTTGATCCAGATCCACTGGCTGCCTCTTTCAGCTGCTTGAGAAACTGCTCTGACGGTCTGCCGGAGAGCCTGTCCAAGGATTCCAAGTTCTTTCAGCAACCTGATGGTGGAAGAAGCCACAAATCCTCTGCATCCCACTTCAACTGGCCAGACTTTTGCATTCCAGCCACGCTGAGTTGCGTCTGCTGCCAACTCTGTGTAACGCAGTTTCTTACGCTCGTAGACCTCTTCAACAGAGTTTTCCCACGGGACTGTGAGCTCTATGATGTGCACAGCCTTTCGTGAAGGGGACCAGAGTGCCATGTCTGGCCTAAGGTTGGTAGAAGCAATCTCAGGTGGAAAAATGAGTTGCTGGCCAATATCGACAACAATCTTCCAGTCCCGGGCCATGGCTAGGTGTCCAGTTTCTGGCTTCGTAGGAGGATGCTTGGACCTTTTTTGTCCCTCCCGGATTAATGTTGTTGTTTTGACGGGATTGCTTGTTTTTGGAGGTAATGAATTGGTTGCACTCCTCTTGGTCTCAAGTGCTGCAGTCAGGCTCTTGAGGACCTGATTGTGCCTCCAGGTGTAGCGGCCTTGTGAGAGGCTGGTCTTGCAACCAGAGTCGCTGGAGCTGGGCAGAGGGGGCATGTCGGGTCCTCGCCATACCATTGATTGAGTGATTGATGTGCAGAAGATGAATGTGCAAGTAGAGATACTGGTGTGCAAAGGAGCAAGATAAATAAATAAATACAATATGGGGATGAGGTAGTTGGATGGGCTATTTACAGATGGGCTATGTACAGGTGTAGTGGTCTGTCAGCTGCTGGTGCTTAAAGGTAGTGAGGGAGATATAAGTCTCCGGCTTCAGGGATTTTTGTAGTTCGTTCCAGTCATTGGCAGCAGAAGGAAAGGTGGCCAAAGGAGGAATTGGCTTTGGGGGTGACTAGTGAGATATACCTACTTGAGCACGTGCCATGGGTGGGTGCTGCTATGGTGACAAGTGGTCTGAGATAAGACGGGGCTTTACCTAGCAGAGACTTGTAGATGACCTGTAGCCAGTGGGTTTGGCGGTGAGTATGAAGCGAGGGCGAGCCAAAGAGAGCATACAGGTCGCAATGGTGGGTAGTATATGGGGCTTTGGTGACATAAAACAGATGGCACTGTGTTAGACTGCATCAAATACGCTAATACCTTTTCCACGTGAGATTTTTCCTGCTACTGTAACGGATGTGAAACGGCTAGCTTGTTAGCGGTGGTGCGCGCTAAATAGCGTTTCAATCGGCGACGTCACTTGCTCTGAGACCTTGAAGTAGTGGTTCCCCTTGCTCTGCAAGGGCCGTGGCTTTTTGTGGAGCGATGGGTAACAATGCTTCGTGGGTGACTGTTAATGTGTGCAGAGGGTCCCTGGTTCGTGCCCGGGTATGGGCGAGGGGACGGTCTAAAGTTATACTGTTACACTACTTCTGAACATTTTTTCAACGGTACAGTTAGAACCAAGTGAACTATAAATGATTGGATTTGTTATTCTCTTATTCTCATATTGTTTTATAATTAAGATAGAACAAGTTGTTCGGGTACATTCTGAAGTCTTCATAGCACCACCGTAAGTGTAAATATCCATGTAGTGCTTGTGGTATTGTCTGGCTGGAATTGCAACAGGATACTTCATGAAAATATTGTTCACATTTTGATGCTATTAATAGTATTTTATATTGTTGTTTAAACTAATAATTAGAACAGATGTTTATTCTGTACTTTTCATCAAACATTAATTCAAATATAAGTAACATGACAATTGTTGTATTCATGCATCTGTCTGAACATTTACCCAAAGCACAATAAAATTAATTAATAAATAGTAAAAATCATTGTTTATTTGTGAGTAAATATTTTTAGCATTAACAATTCAAAGCGTTAAAGTTATTTTGATAATCTCATAGCAAGAATTATAATGTTTTATAACAAAGTAGTGTATCCGATATTTGTTTTTGTGTTTTGTTAGGGTTTTAAGTTTTACATATTGAAATCAGAATTTTCATTATTCATTTAGTTCATTCAGCACCATTTACATATGAGGAACTGTAAAGCCTAATTTTCTGGTCATTTGTCGATGATGAACAGGAGATGGTGTCAAGAAATGTTCTGTGTGTGTGTGTGTGTGTGTATGTGTGTGAGAGCTTGCACGCTCAAGCATGTGTTTGTGAATCGGGCAGTTACAAACGCCGGGGTCATACGTGTTGACAATGTTAATTCTTCTCCGCAGGGTTTCTTCAAGCGCACGGTTCAGAATAACAAACGGTACACATGCATAGAGAACCAGACATGTGCCATCGACAAGACACAAAGAAAACGCTGCCCTTATTGCCGCTTTCAGAAGTGCCTCACTGTTGGCATGAAGCTGGAAGGTAAGGACACCTCTTATTAATGAGGTTATAAGACAACAAGAAGGTCCTAGTATAGGACAACTATGTTATGGTCGGGGTTTGACTTAATGTTGGTGCATGACAGTCCTGGGTTCAAATGGTATTCTTTTTCTCTTTCAAAAATGGGTTTTGGACTTTTGGGACTACTCTATTGGTTCCATTGTGCACTGCGAGTTCAGTCACACCCAGCTAAAGTTGTTGAAAGTAAATTAAATATATTTTAGCCCAGAGACTGGTGCATACAGTACACAGGGGTCAGTAGATTCTCCCATAACAAATCAGATCAAACGAGTCGGGAATATGTGACCGACCGCCTCGATTCGGTCTTATGTAGCAACACTTGAAAAAAATTCAGAGCTCCAAAATTGTATGTCATATACAGCATTTGAGGAACAATGCGAAAGTAATTATAATTTAAAGTTGTAGCCCCACTTTTGGAATGTTTTGGTACACCTACTGGAGAGCTCTTCTTTGTCTACACCCATTCAGCATCGTTCACACCCTCTTAAGCTTTAGCCCCGCCCATTCAGCATCGTTCACACCCTCTTAAGCTTTAGCCCCGCCCGTCTCTTTAAGGATTCACATTTGAGGCCATATGCTAAACAGAGTGAGTAAAGATTTTTAAAACTGAAAGTGGTAAAACTAGTAGCCTACTATAAGTCTATATCCTAATGTGACTTTGGTGCAGGTCATGTTGTTCTTCACATTACCGTCTCCGATAAACACTATCAAATAATAATAATAATAATAATAATCAACGTTTATTTTGTCAGATGTCAATGGTACAGTGAAAGGGTTACTGTATTTGCATAGTAGCAAAACTCAATATAAAAAAAAGAACAAAACTTATCAATGCCAGTAGAGAAATAACAAAATAATATACAGTATGTACAAGAACAATATCAATAACAATAGCAGTGATACTGGTGGTAGATGTTCTATGAATTATATGCATACAATCAAGGGAAAGTGGATGAGCAACAGGATATTTTTTATTTAGTAGCTGCAACGTATGGTATGTGTGTGTGTGTGTATATGTGTATATGTGTGTGTGTGTGTGTGTGTGTGTGTGTGTATATATATATATGTGTGTGCGTGTGCGTGTGTCTGTCTGTCTGTCTGTCTGTCTGTCTGTCTGTCTGTGTTTGTGGGTTAGGAGAAAGTCATACGAATGTGCACAGAGGCACTGCAGATAGTCTGAATGACTGGGAACTCGCCCCACCATGATGAACTGGTCCATCCACGCAAGGGAATGTATAGTCAGAGCATGTATAGAGCATGTTTCTGTCCTGCCCTTGACTTTGGTGCAGGGTATATCATGTCCATGCCCTCTTTGTGACAAAACTCCCTGATCTTCTCAAAAAGATAAGTTTGTCTAGCTGTGTCCAGTCCAGGTGGTTCTTGTACAGGCAAGACCATCTATGGGAGGAAGGACGTCAGCGTTGCGTAGCAGCAGCTGAAACCTGGTCCCGACTGAGTCTGAATGCTCTTTGGTGACAACAACACCAGGCTCAAGAGCATCGAAGACATTTCAACCTTGCATAGCATTAATTCACCTCCCAAGTTTAGATAAGAAGAATAGCCTCATACAATGTAATGAAAATGATATTCACCTGAAGTGTGGGTACTGCTGGATCTGTGGCAGAGGCCTGAAGTACGGAGTCAGGTGTTGTTTGCCTGTCATAGCGTTCCACCAGCATCGTATCATCCTCCAGTCTCCTTCTATGACTGGTGGAGGAGAGTCAGGTGTGTTCTACTGCTGCTGAAAATACACATTCCAGAGTCAAATATTTTAGCATTATTATACAATAGATGGCCGTAATCACCGTCAAACACACCTGGCTAACTTGATGGGTCATGTAATCATCTGGCGAAGTGGAGTCTTTTGTTTAGACATGTAGCTAGCTAGCTAAACAATTAAATATAATCCCAACCCATAGTACAAGCAATACAAACAGATTCTCATAGCCATCTAAAGCTAACTAACTAGGTTCAATGTAAGTTAGATACTATAGCTAATATTAGGCTATAACTAGCATTAGAAATGGCTTTCTGAGATAATATTACTACACAGATCATACTAGTAACGTTAGCAAGCTTGCTTAACTCTTTTGTTTAGACATGTAGCTAGCTAGCTAGATAAAGAATGAACCATAATCCCAATCTATAGAGTACTAGCAATACACCCGATTGTCATAGCTAGCTAAAGCTAACCAAATAGGTTTAATGTTAGCTAGTTAGCTAGCTACTATTAAGCTATAGCTAGCAATGCAAATGGATTTCTTAGATAATATTGCTACACAGAAAATGGAAGAATGCTTCATGGTAGACTGCAACCCATTTCATTAAATAATTACGTCCTGTGTCATTTCCATTTAGTTTGTACGTCTTGTTTGGCCCGTTGTGTCAATGCACTGTGGTTCACACTGACCGTGTACAATGCCATAAGAATCATCAGATATTTCTCCCTCTCTATCACGGATGCCATGGTTGCCCTTGGTTTGAAGATGTAATCCGGAGACAGGTGTTTTATACAACAGCCTTCTGTGTTCTCTTTTCAACTCCCTCTGAATTTGCAATCAAACGCCAGAATTGTATACATCTCCTTATCATACTCTGCTTCCACCGGGCATTCCACTGCTTTTAAAACTACGTCAACTTCTTCCATGACCACAGCACTGTTGATTGACGATTCTTCCCAATCACTGTAATCCGAAGACTCTACAATGTCTGGTTCAATTAAAATGTTTTGAGCGAAATCAAGGATTTTGTCATCATATGATAAATGTTCAGAGTCCAGAAAGTAGTCCATCACAACTTTTTTTTCCACTGACCTTTGACCTTAGCGCCTGATGTAATTGAGAGCAGTAGCAACACATTTGCAGTTTTCCATGGCTAACGTTATATCTTTAAAAAAAAACATGTAGTAGAAAGGATTATCTACACATAATGAGCAGCTAATTTTAAAGACAGAAGATGCTACATGGCAGACCAATCCTAAACTCATCTCTCGGCATGTCCAACCAATCATGGCTAAGCGGGAAGGTTCCTGACTTTTTCCGTGTCTAAACCAATTAGGCTAAAAATTGAACAACTGTATTTGTATTTACAGATGGTATACAAGTTTGTTATTAAGGCACATGAAAGTTCACATGTTCCAAAAGGTATTTCTGACTAAAAAAACGAATTTTGATTAAAAAAAATGAAACGTACAAATGCCTTTCGTGTGAAGTAGTGACGTGCGACATGCGCCTAGTTTCCTGAAACGAGTCACACATAGCTTGGGCACCAACATAAAGGTAAAGATGTGGAAATTGTCCGGGTCATTATCTTTTGTGTTTTGTAAGAGTTACTTGTAACGCAACGGCCCTATTAAAAAAAAACTGTTATCTTGGAGTTTTGGGGCAAAGGAAAAACAAACACGTTTGAATTGGTATCAATTCTGGTTTTTAAATGTTTCTAAAGGCTTCTACTGTTGTAGTATAGACTAAATTGTGTTAGAAGTTTTTCTAAACCACAGACAGAGGATCAGGTTCTCCTACTCCCTTTACCAGTTTAGAATTAGGGGGATGGACAGGTTAGGATTAGGGGGATGGACAGGTTAGGATTAGGGGGATGGACAGGTAAGGATTAGGGTGATGGACAGGTTAGGATTAGGGGGATGGACAGGTTAGGATTAGGGGGAGGGACAGGTTAGGATTAGGGGGAGGGACAGGTTAGGATTAGGGGGATGGACAGGTTAGGATTAGGGGGATGGACAGGTTAGGGTTAAGGGGATGGACAGGTTAGGATTAGGGGGAGGGACAGGTTAGGGTTAAGGGGATGGACAGGTTAGGACAGGTTAGGATTAGGGGGAGGGACAGGTTAGGATTAGGGGGATGGACAGGTTAGGATTTAGGATTAGGGAGGGACAGGTTAGGATTAGGGGGAGGACAGGTTAGGATTAGGGGGAGTGACAGGTTAGGATTTAGGATTAGGGGGATGGACAGGTTAGGATTAGGGGGAGGGACAGGTTAGGATTAGGGGGATGGACAGGTTAGGATTAGGGGGAGTGACAGGTTAAAGATTAGGGGGATGGACAAATGCTGTATCTGACCCTGTATCAGTGATTAGGGCCAAATCACACCTAAAATAGCACTTATTTTTTTGTGTGTGTGTGTGTATTTTTCCTCTTAACCCACAGGAGTGTGGTTTTAATTACTATTAATTGTGAATGGCCAGAGGGCAGAATCTCTTCGCCTGTCATTTTACAGCTTTACTACGGCGTGATGTGTTTTCATATGCCAGCAGCTGGGCGGAGGGGCCCTGCAGCACTCTGTCTACTCCAGCCCAGGGACAGAGCCAGGCAGGCAGGCAGGCAGACAGACAGACAGACAGACAGACAGACAGACAGACAGACAGGCAGACAGACAAACAGACAGACAGACAGACAGACAGACAGACAGACAGACAGACAGGCAGGCAGGCAGGCAGGCAGGCAGGCAGGCAGGCAGGCAGGCAGGCAGGCAGGCAGGCAGACAGCCAGGGAGACAGACAGGGAGACAGACAGACAGACAGACAGACAGACAGACAGGGAGACAGACAGACAGCCAGGCAGACAGCCAGACAGCCAGACAGGAAGGCAGGCAGGCAGACAGCCAGGGAGGCAGGCAGGCAGACAGGCAGACAGCCAGGGAGGCAGGGTGAAGTGTTGCCACATCCTGTAAAGATCACCGAGGTAGAATCCTGCTCTCCCAGACACAGCTTTCCAGTAAAACACATACATATATTATAGATGTATTCACACGGTTCAATTCAGTCCTTCATTTTGGGATTTAAAAAAGTATTAAAATGCAGTTGTCTATTTTTAATTGTTTAATATTGACTCACTTTGAAAACAACCCATGTGGCATCGATATGAGTCAGAAACTATTGTTCTAGTGTCAGAATTCAGTCTAAATAGGATCATTTTGGTCATAAAGTCTCGTCTAAAAACGGAGTTTGAAACATCTGTGCATCACAACGGTTAAATGAAGGTTGGGTTTTCATTTGACGATGTCCATTTGCCCACTAGCATGGGATGGAACAGCTCCAGTGATTGCCCTCTATCCAATAGTATAGACAGTGAGACAGACCTGGCCAGCATCTCTGACTTTGTTTCCACAAGACAACACATCACACATTTTTTTTAACATGAGAAATACTACATCAAACACCTTAGTTAGATAGTCAAATTACACAACTGAAACATCCTCGGCAAATACCTCAAAATTAATTACAGATTTTTTGAGTTAACTTAAATTCATTTTGGGGATTTTGAGGAAGTGAAATAGGCTTCACCAAGTCGACATCCAGTACAATGTTTGACAGCCAGTGATATCGGCCTTATGAGGTCAGCTTCATGAGGTCA
The DNA here is from genome assembly GCF_045791955.1 of Oncorhynchus clarkii lewisi. Taxonomy (NCBI): domain Eukaryota; kingdom Metazoa; phylum Chordata; class Actinopteri; order Salmoniformes; family Salmonidae; genus Oncorhynchus; species Oncorhynchus clarkii. Next base: position 6,954,208 of record NC_092147.1, read on the forward strand.
GCTTTATGAGATCAGCATTGTGAGGTCAGCTTTATGACGCCATCATTGTGAGTTCGCCATTATGAGGTCAGCTTTACGAGTTCAGCATTGTGAAGTCAGCTTCATGGGGTCAGCTTCATGAGGTCAGCATTATGATGTCAGCTTTATGAGGTCAGCTTTATGAGGTCAGCTTTATGAGGTCATCCTTATGAGGTCAGCTTTATGAGGTCATCATTATGACGGACAGTATCATGAGTTTGACATTCAGTTACACACACACACACACACACACACACACACACACACACACACACACACACACACACACACACACACACACACACACACACACACACACACACACAGAGAGAGATTGGGGCGGCAGGTAGCCTAGTGTTTAGAGGGTTGGGCCAGTAACCAAAATATTGATAGATTGAATCCCTGAGCCGACAAGGTACAAATCTGTCTTTCTGCCCCTGAACAGGCAGTTAACCCACTGTTCCTAGGCCGTCATTGTAAATAAGAATTTGTTCTTTAACTGACTTGCCTAGTTAAATAAAGGGGGGAAAAAATCTATCATGGAGGGAAAGGAGTTTCAAGTATTTTGCCGCCCTAGTATTTTATTTTGCTCTGTATCGATGCCCTGACAGATGGTTTACCTTTGGCCTAAATGCCCTGTCGTGTCTATGGCATCATTAAAAGTGAAGACTGATATTTTATCAAATCAATTAATTAACTCGGAAGTCGGGGCACCGCGGAAAATCTTCAGATTACAAAGTTATCATTTTCCTAATATAACTCTTCAGATATTTGAATACCTCACGTCAGTCTCTTTCCAAACGTTGTAAATTGTTGGTTATCTGGACGAACCCAGCTTTTACTATGAATCATCCATACACCATTTGGCTTAATCATTTATTTACTAACTAACTAAATAATCACAGAAATGCGTAAACAAACAAACAGTAGATATATGTTACTAACAAGGATAGGAAACATTCCCTAGTGGGCTAAGCCGATATGACGGCTTGGTGGACAAAGGGAAGGGGGTGTGGACTGGGAAGGGGGTGTGGACAAAGGGAAGGGGGTGTGGACTGGGAAGGGGGTGTGGACAAAGGGAAGTGGGTGTGGACTGGGAAGGGGGTGTGGACAAAGGGCAGTGGTGTGGACTGAGAAAGAGTGGGAAAGACAAAAGGGGTCACTACACACAATTGATAATTATATTAATTGAAATGCTAATCCTTTGCACATGAACGCTCACTCATTTGGGAATAATTGCAATCAATATATTTTTACACCCATGTGTCGTTGTGATCTTCTCTGTTGGAATCGTCAGTCTGTCTGCTGGAGAGTCAGTTCATTTGACTCTCTCTCTCTCTCTCTCTTTTTCTGTTTCTTTCGTGGCTAGAAGGGATACTTCACAGTACCATTCAGAAATGTTCTCATAGGTTAGATGTTTCGGCGGTTGTCGGTATTCTCCTCCCAGTTTTACATCATTTTTAGCTGCAGACTAGTAATTAGTATCTAAGATTTGCTCTTCTTATTTGCTCGGGGGAGGCAGTTAGCCTAGTGGTTAGAGTGTTGAACTAGTAACTGCAAGGTTGCAACAGTAGAACCTGGTAAACTGTCTGTTCCAGTTACCAACAGTAGAACCTGGTAAACTGTCCCAGTCCTATACTCCAGTCCCAGTCCTATACCCCAGTCCCAGTCCTATACCCCAGTCCCAGTCCCAGTCCTATACCCCAGTCCCAGTCCTATACCCCAGCCCCAGTCCAAGTCCTATACCACAGCCCCAGTCCCAGTCCTATACCCCAGCCCCAGTCCTATACCCCAGCCCCAGTCCTATACCCCAGTCCCAGTCCTATACCCCAGTCCCAGTCCCAGTTCTATACCCCAGTCCTATACCCCAGTCCCAGTCCTATACCCCAACCCCAGTCCTATACCCCAGTCCTATACCCCAGTCCCAGTCCTATACTCCTGTCCCAGTCCTATACTCCAGTCCCAGTCCCAGTCCTATACCCCAGCCCCAGTCCTATACCCCAGTGCCAGTCCTATACCCCAGTCCCAGTCCTATACCCCAGTCCAAGTCCTATACTCCAGTCCCAGTCCCAGTCCCAGTCCTATACCCCAGTCCCAGTCCTATACCCCAGTCCTATACCCCAGTCCCAGTCCTATACTCCAGTCCCAGTCCTCTACCCCAGTCCAAGTCCTATACCCCAGTCCCAGTCCTATACCCCAGCCCCAGTCCTATACCCCAGTCCCAGTCCTATACCCCAGTCCTATACCCCAGCCCCAGTCCTATACCCCAGTCCCAGTCCTATACCCCAGTCCTATACCCCAGTCCCAGTCCTATACCCCAGCCCCAGTCTTATACTCCAGCCCCAGTCCCAGTCCTATATCCCAGTCCTATACCCCAGTCCCAGTCCTATACCCCAGTCCCAGTCCTATACTCCAGTCCCAGTCCTATACTCCAGTCCCAGTCCTATACCCCAGTCCCAGTCCTATACCCCAGCCCCAGTCGCTGTCCTATACCCCAGCCCCAGTCCTATACCCTAGTCCTATACACCAGTCCCAGTCCTATACCCCAGTCCTATACCCCAGTGCAATACCCCAGTCCCAGTCCTATACTCCAGTCCCAGTCCCAGTCCTATACTCCAGTCCCAGTCCCAGTCCTATACTCCTGTCCCAGTCCTATACTCCAGTCCCAGTCCTATACCCCAGCCCCAGTCCTATACCCCAGTCCCAGTCCTAAACCCCAGCCCCAGTCCTATACCCCAGTCCCAGTCCTATACCCCAGCCTAAGTCCCATTCCTATACCCCAGTCCCAGTCCTATACTCCAGCCCCAGTCCCAGTCCTATACCCCAGTCATATACCACATTCCTATACCCCAGCCCCAGTCCCAGTCCTATACTCCAGCCCCAGTCCCAGTCCTATACACCAGTCCCAGTCCTATACCCCAGCCCCAGTCCTATACCCCAGTCCCAGTCCTATACCCCAGTCCTATACCCCAGTCCCAGTCCTATACCCCACTCCCAGTCCTATACCCCAGTCCCAGTCCTATACCCAAGTCCCAGTCCTATACCCCAGTCCTATACCCCAGCCCCAGTCCCAGTCCTATACTCCAGCCCCAGTCCCAGTCCTATACACCAGTCCCAGTCCTATACCCCAGCCCCAGTCCTATACCCCAGTCCCAGTCCTATACCCCAGTCCCAGTCCTATACCCCAGTCCTATACCCCAGTCCCAGTCCTATACCCCAGTGCCAGTCCTATACCCCAGTCCTATACCCCAGTCCCAGTCCTATACCCCAGTCCCAGTCCTATACCCCATTCCTATACCCCAGTCCCAGTCCTATACTCCAGTCCCAGTCCCAGTCCCAGTCCTATACCCCAGTCCCAGTCCTATACTCCAGTCCCAGTCCTATACCCCAGTCCCAGTCCTATACCCCAGTCCCGGTCCTATACCCCAGTCTCAATCCCAGTCCTATACCCCAGCCCCAGTCCTATACCCCAGTCCCAGTCCTATACCCCTTTCCTATACCCCAGTCCCAGTCCTATACCCCAGCCCCCCAGCCCCAGTCTTATACTCCAGCCCCAGTCCCCCAGTCCTATACCCCAGTCCCAGTCCTATACCCCAGTCCCACTCCTATACTCCAGTCCCAGTCCTATACTCCAGTCCCAGTCCTATACCCCAGTCCCAGTCCTATACCCCAGCCCCAGTCCCAGTCCTATACCCCAGCCCCAGTCCTATACCCCAGTCCTATACACCAGTCCCTGTCCTATACCCCAGTCCTATACCCCAGTCCTATACCCCAGTCCCAGTCCTATACCCCAGTGCTATACCCCAGTCCCAGTCCTATACTCCAGTCCCAGTCCCAGTCCTATACCCCAGTCCCAGTCCTATACTCCAGTCCCAGTCCCAGTCCCAGTCCTATACCCCAGTCCCAGTCCTATACTCCAGTCCCAGTCCTATACCCCAGTCCCAGTCCTATACCCCAGTCCCGGTCCTATACCCCAGTCTCAATCCCAGTCCTATACCCCAGCCCCAGTCCTATACCCCAGTCCCAGTCCTATACCCCTTTCCTATACCCCAGTCCCAGTCCTATACTCCAGTCCCAGTCCTATACCCCAGCCCCAGTCTTATACTCCAGTCCCAGTCCTATATCCCAGTCCTATACCCCAGTCCCAGTCCTATACCCCAGTCCCACTCCTATACTCCAGTCCCAGTCCTATACTCCAGTCCCAGTCCTATACCCCAGTCCCAGTCCTATACCCCAGCCCCAGTCCCAGTCCTATACCCCAGCCCCAGTCCTATACCCCAGTCCTATACACCAGTCCCTGTCCTATACCCCAGTCCTATACCCCAGTCCTATACCCCAGTCCCAGTCCTATACCCCAGTGCTATACCCCAGTCCCAGTCCTATACTCCAGTCCCAGTCCCAGTCCTATACTCCTGTCCCAGTCCTATACTCCAGTCCCAGTCCCAGTCCCAGTCCTATACCCCAGCCCCAGTCCCAGTCCTATACCCCAGTCCCAGTCCTATACTCCAGTCCCAGTCCCAGTCCTATACTCCAGCCCCAGTCCCAGTCCTATACACCAGTCCCAGTCCTATACCCCAGCCCCAGTCCTATACCCCAGTCCCAGTCCCAGTCCTATACCCCAGTCCCAGTCCTATACCCCAGTCCTATACCCCAGTCCCAGTCCTATACCCCAGTCCCAGTCCTATACCCCAGTCCTATACCCTAGTCCCAGTCCTATACCCCAGTCCCAGTCCCAGTCCTATACCCCAGTCCCAGTCCTATACTCCAGTCCCAGTCCTAGTCCTATACCCCAGTCCCAGTCCTATACTCCAGTCCCAGTCCTATACCCCAGTCCCAGTCCTATACCCCAGTGTGTCGGTGTGTAGGTGTGTCTGTGTGTAGCTGTGTCTGTGTGTAGGTGTGTCACTGTGTATGTGTGTCTGTGTGTAGCTGTGTGTAGATGTGTCTGTGTGTCCGTTTGTCTGTGTGTCTTTGTGTTGGTGTGTCGGTATGTAGGTGTGTGTGTGTCTGTGCATCTGTGTGTCTGTGCGTCAGTGTGTAGGGGTGTAGGTGTCTGTGTGTCTGTGTTGGTGTGTCGGTATGTAGGTGTGTAGGTGTCTGTGTGTCTGTGCTTCTGTGTGTCTGTGCGTCAGTGTGTAGGGGTGTAGGTGTATGTGTGTCTGTGTATTGGTGTATCAGTATGTAGGTGTGTAGGTGTCTGTGTGTCTGTGTGTCAGTGTGTCTGTGTGTAGGGGTGTAGGTGTCTGTGTGTCAGTGTGTCAGTGTGTAGGGGTGTAGGTGTATGTGTGTCTGTGTGTCAGTGTGTCTGTGTGTAGGGGTGTAGGTGTCTGTGTGTCAGTGTGTCTGTGTGTAGGGGTGTAGGTGTCTGTGTGTCAGTGTTTCTGTGCATCAGTGTGTAGGGGTGTCGGTGTGTCTGTGTGGCTGTGTGTCTGTGTGTCTGTGTGTGTGTGTGTGTGTGTGTGTGTGTGCGTGTGTGCGTGCGTGCGTGCATGTGTGTGTGTGTAAGTGTTTGTGTATGTATGTGTGTTTGTGTGCGTGCGTTCATGCATGTGTGTGTGTGTGTGTGTGTATGTGTCTGTGTGTGTTTGTGTGTATGTGTATGTGTATGTGTGTGTGTGTGTGTGTCTGTGTGTCAGTGTGTATGTTTGTGTGTGGTGGCTTACAGGGACGTGTGTGTGTGTTTCTGTTTGTGTAAGTTTTTGTACTCGTCTTCTGTTTGTCATTGTGTCTGTTGTTTAGGTTTCTGTGTGTCAGTGTGTAGCTGTGTCTGTGTGTCAGTGTGTAGGTGTGTCTGTGTGTAGGTGTGTCTGTGTGTAGCTGTGTCTGTGTGTAGGTGTGTCTGTGTGTATGTCTGTCTGTGTGTAGCTATGTCTGTGTTTCTGTGTGTAGCTGTGTCTGTGTGTAGGTGTGTCTGTGTGTAGCTGTGTCTGTGTGTAGGTGTGTCTGTGTGTAGCTGTGTCTGTGTGTCTGTGTGTCTGTGTGTCAACGTATAGGTCTCAGTGTGTCAGTGTGTCTGTGTGTAGCTGTGTCTGTGTGTAGGTGTGTCTGTGTGTAGGTGTGTCTGTGTGTCTGTATGTCTGTGTGTAGGTGTCTGTGTGTCTGTGTTTCTGTGTGTCTGTGTGTCAGTGTGTCGTGAGTAGGTGTGTCTGTGTGTCTGTGTGTCTGTTTCTGTGCGTCTGTGTGTCTGTGCATCAGTGTGTAGGGGTGTAGGTGTTTGTGTGTCAGTGTGTAGGGGTGTCTGTGTGTCTGTGTGTAGGTGTCTGTGTGTCTGTGTGTCTGTGTGTCAGTGTGTCAGTGTGTAGGTATCTGTGTGTAGGTGTGTCTGTGTGTAGCAGTGTCTGTATGTAGCTGGGTCTGTGTTTAGCTGTGTCTGTGTGTAGGTGTGTCTGTGTGTCTGTGTGTCTGTGTGTAGGTGTGTCAGTGTGTCTGTGTCTAAGTGTCTGTTTGTATGTGTGTCTGTGTGTAGGTGTCAGTGTGTAGGTGTGTCTGTGTGTCTGTGTCTATGTGTCTGTGTCTAAGCGTCTGTGTGTCTGTGTGTCTGTGTGTAGGTGTCTGTCTGTCTGTGTGTAGATGTGTCTGTGTATAGGTGTGTCAGTGTC